>NC_064424.1:26187500-26487500 GCF_023375975.1 Astyanax mexicanus | reverse complement strand
ATCAGCAGGAAATATGGCATTTGTTAATACTGTAGTAATTATCTTGGCAATAAATCAGAATAAACTGCACCTGAAAAGCAATTTAGCTCAAGCCTGAGAAAAAATAAATAAATAATTGAAATTAAGTGTTAGATTGCGTTCTCACTACAAATTAAACACTTCCAGAGTTTGTTTGTGACTAGATTAAAATCACATCGTCTCAATGGTCTTTGTGCGGTTAATTTGATCCGCACCCAAATATGATTACAGTTTTCACAGTTTACAAAATAATGCAAATGAACCATGAGTTCATTTTAGCTGGAAGAAGTGGCGCTGGTTTAATATGTAATACCTGACCGGATTTAATGTGAGGGGACAACAGGATTCCCACAGGTCCTGAAAAAGTCTTAAAATGTCTTAAAGTAAAATCTGGATAATTAAGGTCTTAAATTGTTTTAAATTTGCTGTACATTTACTGTAGGTATTACTTTTTCAGATGGTGCGTTTAATGTCAGTGGGAAAATTCAGTGGCCCATCGTGAACATTTAATCCAGGGATAGAACAAAGGTTAGCGGAAAGCAAGCTAACATTAGTGGCCAGTTAGCTAACATAATAACTTTAGCGGCGAGCCAGCTAACATACTAACTTTAGTGGTGAGCTAGATAAGATACTAACTTTAACTAGCTAAACATTACCGGGGTTAGCAGAAAGCTAGCCAACATTATTAATGAGTTAGCTAACATACTAATGTTGACAGCAAGCTAACTATGTTAGCAGCAAGCTAGCTAACAAACTTACTTTAGCTACCTTAAACGAGCTAGCGTTACCAGGGATAGAACCAAGTTTAGCAGAGAGCTAGCTAACATTAGCGGCGAGTTAGCTAACATACTAACATCAGCAGAAAGTTAGCTTACGATACCAGAAAACTGAAGAAATGATGACTACATTTGTGGGACTTAAATTATATTTATTGAGGTCTTAAAAAGGTCTTAAAAAGCATTAAATTTGACTTTTAAAATGGTTCAAAAACCCTGGACAATTAAACATGTATTAGAAAAGGCATGCTGTATAGAACTAACATGTTTTAGGCTTAGTCTAGTGCTAGACTGTTATTAAATGACGCTGCACTATTGGACTAGACATGTGCAGAATCTGGGGGTGGGATGTTGATCAAAAGAGAGATACCAGACTGTAGTCCAAACAACTGCAATCTGTTTTTCCTACAGTAGTGGACGTTAAGAACCCTGCTGTTTTGAACTGGTGGTTAGAACATTTGGTTAGCACATGTGGGGAGTCAGAGAGTGGGCTGGTTGTTAGTCTAAACACACACAGACACACACTTAACCATTTGGTTGCTAATGTCTTACCACAGGCCTGGCACTCAGAGATGGTGTTTCTGAGGAAGGAGGTTTCCTTCACCTGCAAAACACACACAAATCCACAAATCTCAACAAAGGAACACCACAGAAAACACAGTGGAGAAATGGAAGATAGAACTGAAATGTACCTGCTGAATAAGAACGTCCTTCAGCTCGTTTATGACTTTGGTCAGCTCTAGCATTTGGTTGGTCAGCTGTTTGGTGTTGAGCCCTAGGAAAGTTGAACACCATATATAAATACAAGGTGTATTTATACAAAGTGTATAATTTACGATAAACCATTTGCATTCTTTTAGACGTAAATTAAATAATTCAGAGTTGATTTTTTATGTGAAATTCTCAGTTTTTGAAGAGTGTTTTTAACTGTTGTAGATTAATGAGGAATAGCAAAATCTACATCTGTTTACACCTCAAAAATGCCTGCTTCCTTTGTTCCTAATTTAACCAAAAATGAAAAGGTGAATAATGAATAATGTTACCCAGTGTCTGCACAGAGTCACTCTGGTGAGTGTGGCAGTTCTGCAGCGATGCCACATTCTCCATCGAATCTCCAAAGGCCAGTTTCAGCTCCTCCAGGTCCTCCTACCAATTACAGCAAAGCAGTGCACTTGTTGTTCGAGTCAGTCTGTGTGTTGATGTGTGTGCTGGTGCTGATTGTACATATTTTTGTATATTATATACACTTACTGGCCAGTTTATTAGAAACACCCAACCATGTGCTTCCACTAATTGGCCACTTTATTATAAACGCCTATATTCTAACTCTGTTCACTGTTCAGGTTATTTGAAACACTTGCTTTGTAGTTCTATTTATTGACCACTTTATTAGAAATACCTATCCTCTATGTCCACTCACTGGCCACTTTATTAGAAACCCTTACTTTCTTTTCCACTTACTAGCTCCTTTATTAGAAATGCCTCACCTTTGTAGTTCTTTTTACTGGCCACTTTGTTAGAAATACCATCTTTTTTTTGCTCCACTCACTAGTCACTTTATTAGAATGCCTACATAGTAGTTATATTTACTGGCCACATTATTAAAAACCCCTAACATTTACAAGCCCCGCTTCCCTTCTTTACCCTGTTCATCACTGGTCAGTTTTTGATCACATGGCCAATATTAAGCAGAAGTAGTTAAGGTGCTGGACATATGTTGATCCTTGTGTATCTCCACGCACTGACCGCTTTATTAGAAACACTTGCTGCATAGTTATAAACACTGCCCCCTTTACTAGAAACACCTGCTTTGTAGTTATACAGGTCTGGGGGAAAAAATATATAAATTGTATATTTAAGTAAAATGAACATTGCTGTTTTGTTCTGTACACTATGGACAAATTGCAAAAAAAATATTGTCCTTTAGAACATTTAAGTGCAAAAAATAAAAAATGGATGAAATAAAAAAAGATGTAAAGCAAATGCAAAGAATGCAAAGAAAACAAGTTTATATTCATAAAGTTTTAATAGTTCAGAAATCAATATTTGGTGGAATAACCCTAGTTTTTAATCACAGTTTTCATGCATCTTGGCATGTTCTCCTCCACCAGTCTTACACACTGCTTTTGGATGCATAACTTTATGCCACTCCTGGTGCAAAAATCCAAGCAGTTCAGTTTGGTTTGATGGCTTGTGATCATCCATCTTCCTCTTGGTTATATTCCAGAGGTTTTCAATTTGGTAAAATCAAAGAAACTCATCATTTTTAGTGTTCTATTATTTTTTCCAGAGCTGTATTTATTGGTCATATTATTACAAACTCCTACAGTTTATCAACCACATTCATCAGCGGTCAGTTTTGGATCACTGGACTAAAACAGGGAAAACAGATGAAATTTGGTGTTGGAAATATGTTGACACTTGTGTGCTCACCGTTGCTTTCCCCTGCATGGTCCTCAGCTCCACCCCCTGGTTCACATCAATGCCGTTAAACACAGCTGGTAAATCTCTCACTGTCTCCACCAGCCGGCAGTCCATATACAGCTCCACACCAGGCACAGGCAGCATTGCTTGGCCATATGGCTGTGGCCCCTGACCCCTGATTTCCATGCCCTTCAGGTGGAAAAGGAGGCGGTGCTTCTCCCCATCTGCTAGTTTAAGGTTGTTGAAGGTGACTGTGCCTATCCTGCCATCACCTCTCTGGTAACGCAGTGTAGCTATGGGCAGAGTGAAGAATAGACGAGAAGAACAAACGAAAAAAGATCGAATCAGCTCATCCTCACTTCAAAGGATCAGTTCAAAGGAAGAACAGATGAGAGTGGTTGAGGACAAACATTGAAACTTTTAAGGAATGATAGAAGGAAATTAAAAACAGAGCCTTTTCCTCTCAAACGCTCCAATGCAAATGAAATCCCAGTGTTAGCCAAACATTTTTCTTGTATTTTTTTTTTAGATATTGCTGCCAGTCTCACCTTTGTTCAGTTTGCCCAGAACAGAGAACTCAAAGTATTTGCTGTTGTCTTGAGGATTGTAGAGCCCAAATACGGTAGTTCCAGTTCTCGGTTGAAGGCGGAACGTGGCCAAAATGAAGAGCTCCACTACTCCCTGTTCTGCAAGGCCTCCGTGCAGGAGGTCCGGCAAACATTCTGGTGACGTCAGGAGGTTATACACTGTGGAAGAGAATTTTTTAATCAAAAGTATCTCAAAGCTGTAGAATGTTAACACTCTAGCAGGGTGGAAAATGTATGATTTGCTTTGTTTTGTACAATTTTAAGGTAAAAAAAAATATCAACAATATAGACTTTTGTGAATCCCATTGGATTTGAGCTCAAAGGCCCCATTTACACATTTTGGTTACTTTAAAAAACAGGGTTTTAGTGCTTTAGTGCGGTTTGATTAAGCAGGTGTGAAAACAGTAATCGCACTTCAGACCAGCTGGAGGAAGTGGTCTTGGTCCGGTCCCAAGCGAACTCTGGAGCGGTTCAGATTGTGGTGAGAACATGATCTGGTCTCGATTCTAACCAGTTATCAAATATACTTCTTTTATTTAAGCTTAACTGCTGATGAGGTGCAGCCAGATAACCCTAATTACTACAGCTATGAACAAACACTGTCACTGCTTCATGCTGTTTACACATGTGGTCTGTGCTGCGTTCACTGCTCGCAGCCGTGTGACTCCGTTTACTACGTGTACATCTGCACTGCACGTTCCATTGAAAACACTGTGTTTGAAAGCGCAGCGTTCTGTGTTTAAGCAGCTTCACATTACGCAGATATACGCACTGGAAGACAGAATCTTCTCGCTATATTTACTTTCTTGCTCCTGCACCAGACAAACTTTGACTAATCAGAGGCAACAATGTGGTCGCGTGGTTTATTGGTGTGCATTTTGGTGCGTTTATTTTTATGGCTGTGTGAAACCAAACCAAACAAACTCAACTGATCCGGACAATAAAAACCAACTACAGGTGTGAAATAACCCTTAGATAACTTTTACCAAAATCTCAGTCCTTAATTAGCTTGGTAGGGCTATTGCTTGTCACAATCACCATTAAGAAAGACTAAGTGCAGATTTCAAAGCAGCAGCCATAAGCTTCTCAACCTTCTTTAGCTGTTTAGCTCTCTGAACATCAAAATAACTGAAGAGCACAAAGCAGAAAAAGATTATAAGAAAATAGTACTTTGAGTCCAGTGTCTGGAAGCCTGAGAGATACCTGCTTTGCAGGACTGATAGAAAGTCTAACCAATTCAAGAAAACGTATCAGACTCTGAACATACGCAAACATTTGCTTCAGAATATTTTGCTGGAAGAAAAATTGAAGAAAGAAAGAAGAAATAAAATAGTCATCTTGCTTAAAATATTAAAGGAATATTTCACGTTTTAATGTCTTCTATTGCCTGTAACTGACATTGTGATCAGGGGTAACCACAATTTAAATGCCTCTGTAGATGTTTGAACACATTTGACCATGTGTTTGAAAATGAGTTCAGCATGAGTTCAGTTTGAAAGAAAATGACTTTAGTAAACATTTTTGGAGACAGGGCTTCATGCTCTAAATGTTTTGAACCTCAGCCTTACTTCTGCTTACCAGGTGCTGAGGACCAAAGCAGAAGGACCGACCTACCAGATTTGCCGGTACACTTCATGCCCCACAGACCAAACAGTTTTTATTATTTGGGCTGAAGGTCCATACTGGTTTATATCTATTGGCGAAAGTTTAATAAATTTGCAAAAGAAGGCAATGAACACGTCCCAGACTTCTGTGAGCTTGACATAATTGTTGGCACAAGTGGGGAACTTCTGAAGAACCAACAAAGAGAGAGTCGGCCATAGACCACAAGCTAATATGATAATGTTGCCAATAATGAAAGCCAGGTCCAGTTGGCATAACGCAGATATCATCATTATTACTGGTTCCCATGTGGTTTTGGACGAAATGTTGCATAAGAAGTATAAGAAGGGAAAAAAATGGGGCAGGAATAGAAGAAGAAGAAGAAGAAGGAGGATCTGGTCTAATAAGTAGAGGGAGGATTGTAGAGGATCAAAGACCCTTATTGGGCAATTCTTAGTTGGCAGTTTTTTTCTGTCAAACTGAACTTTCTAAACATCTTTTAAGCTATAGAACAGCCTGAACGTCTAAGAGAGAGTGGCCTTTGACTGTAGGAATCAAGTTGACTCATCTGTAGTCAGCATTCTGATGTTTATAATTCAAATCAATGCCTATTTTATTGGATGCGGTCCACTGGAAGTTTCCAGAAGTCAAGCCCCGTAGGCTGACGGTAGCACTGATGTCATCCCTCGGAACTGCAAATACAGATGTTGGTTGTTATGGCCGTGGCTGTTGGCCATTGACAGAACAGGGCGAGCATTTATGTTTCCTATTAAAAGGTGTGCGTCAGGGCAAGGCCAGTGTCCTAATCCAGACATTCCTGCGTCTGGAGGATAGCACAGAAAAGTCATTGACATTAAACTCTCTCTGAGGTTAAAGTTAAAGTTCTGTGCATGTGTATGGTTTTTGGTTCCACACTCTTTGTTTGTTTGTCTATCTAAATCATGGACTAGTTAATAAATTAAGCCACATTATCTTTTACACCCTATGGTGACCCTCTGGTCGCATGTAAGTAAAGGGGCCATATGAGAATCTTACATTCAAATGCAATTTCCTCTCGTTTAAAACCCCAATGGTTTTCTTCCCAATAATAATGTTTTTGGGCTCTGGGTGTTCCAACGGCCTTAGGTGCTGGCACTATAATATAAGTATCATCGGTTCGAATCACAGAGCATGCTGCTTGCCATCAGCAGCTGGAGTCTGAGAGAGCACAATTGCCTATGCTTCCTCTGGGTAGATAGAAAGTGCTCTAATGTGATGTTGGTCAGCACAGGCAGCTGTAAGCTGTTGAATCAGAGCTGGTTCACTGCACTTTCCTCTGAGCCCATTGGCTAACCGGTAAAGCTACATCAGCGATAGTTGGAAAAGAGGCGGTAGCTGACTTCACATGTGTCGGAAGAGGCGTATGCTAGTCTTAACTCTCTTAGTGATAGGGTAAGTCCTAATAAGTGGGTGGG
Organism: Astyanax mexicanus; assembly: GCF_023375975.1. Lineage (NCBI taxonomy): Eukaryota > Metazoa > Chordata > Actinopteri > Characiformes > Acestrorhamphidae > Astyanax > Astyanax mexicanus. Next base: position 26,480,639 of record NC_064424.1, on the reverse strand, counting down.
GTTATTGGCTTTCCAATTACCCCAGAAAGTGGGATACAATAAAACAAAAAGTTAAAAAAACAATAAACCTCCACATAATGTCATTGTTGTAGAGAGAACTTTTCATTCGTACTGACCCATGTAAAGGTTCAGTGAATCCTTACCCAGTTTTTCACACTCACAGAATCACTTTTTTTTTAAACATGGTTCCTTTAGGATCAAACTTTTAAATAGTCTGCATATTATGTGAATATTTAGGACCCATCCACTGGTATACTAGAGCTTAGCACTAATGCTAATGCTCCAACCTTAGTGCTGGAGAAATTCCGGAATCTATGCTTACTCTAAATAAGTGCTTTACTCACACACATAAACAATTTTCAGGAGAGAAATCTGTGTAGATTAACATCCAGCGCTCGTTTGATGTTTTTTTTTTTTTTTTTTAAGAATTTCAGTTTTGTTTACTTAGCTTAGCTTTACTTAACTTAGTTAACTACCCCACCACCCCGCAGCGGCGAGACCTGCTGATTTAGAAGAAAACATGGCGACACCCCTGTTCCTTATTAGTGTCGCATACATAGACCAGAAAATAGACATTCATTGATAGTGCACCTTATAATCCGGTATGCCTTATAGTGTGAAAAATACGGTAGACAGTTTAAGATCTTCTTTATGATGGAATTTGTCTCTTTGGATTCTGATGTTCTCTGGTGGCTGGTACTCTTGGTTCTGCCCTTCCAGAAAACCCATCAAGGCAGATGTCGCACAATTTGAATGTATTAAGTTTCAGCCCTTTCATAAAAATTCAAGACTTTGAGGTCTGAAATATAAACCAACACAACACCCAAGACCCTGGAGGGGCTCTATCTGTTTTTCTTCACTTGTCTTTCTTTTCTTCACCCTCTTCCCCCCTTTCTTGTTTCATCTTTCCATCTCTAGGCAGGAATGATGAATGAGAAGAACCTGAGGTCAGACCCATCAACCAGTCACAGCCCTCCTCCATCTGTTGTGACCAATCGTGACTGTCCACTGGTTCCAGCTGCTCCGCTGTACGTTGTTTGTGTGCAGACAGTTAGTGATTGCTAACATATGTGGTTTATGTGGATATGTGTGTGAGAGAGTGTGTGTGTGTGTGTGTGTGTGTTTGTAATATGTTTCAGCTGACCCTGAAATAGTTTAATTTAGTTTAAATTTGGTTGACATTAAATGTAAATTATGATTATTTAGATCTTCATCAGAGAACAATGACTATTTATAACCAACATAAATGGAGCTCATTATCTTAATGGGCCGCCAGGTATGCATTACTTCATAAGAAAGTGTGTGTGTGATAGAGAGAGAGAGAGAGAGAGAGAGAGAAAGAGAGGGAGAGAAAGAGAGGGAGAGAGAATTAGAAAGCATATTTGAACTCTTTAAGTGTTATGTGTCAGCATTTTGTGTTTCTTGGATTTCCTGCAATAATTTGATCTCATAAATTCTGCAAAAGTCATCATGAGTTTAACTTACAGCAAGCACTGCTAATGTACACACACGCGCACACACACACACACACACACACACAGTCTTTTTCTCTTTGTCTAAAAGTCTGTCTGTCTCACTCTGTCTCACATACACACACATGCACATGATTACCAGCAACCAAACACAGTTGGACCGGTTTGATGCTGTTTGCTGATTCTATGTTCCATAAATCTGTTCAGATAATCAAGTTCAGAGAGAGAGAGAGAGAGAGAAAGAGAGGTGAGTGTGATAGACTACAGAATCTGGTAAAACATGATAGTCTGTGCCACAGATACAAACAACATAAAAAAAGAGCTGGAAAGGTACTAAATAGGTACTAAATACTGTACAAAAGATAGTACAACAGTACGATAGATTCAGGTGCATCTCAAAAAATTGGAATATCATTGAAACGATATTTTATTTCAGTAATTCAGTTCCAAATATGAAACTCATATAATATACATATATGTCATCTGCTGGTGTTGGTCCACTGTGTTATTTCAAGTCCAAAGTCAGTACAGTGTTTTCCCAGAAAATCTTACAGCACTTCATGCTTCACCCTGCTGACAACTTTTATGGAGATGCAGATTTCATTTTCCAGCAGGACTTGGCACACTGCCCACACTGCCAAAATTACCAATTGGTCTTATATGATATTCTAATTTTCTGAGGTACTGACATTTGGGCTTTCATTGGCTGTAAGACAATGAAACAGATAATTCTGCGTGTAATACATCTTTATAATATATGAGTTTATATATGAGTATAATTTTTTCAATTATATTTTTATCTTTTGAGATGCATTTTCAGATAGCCAGCCAGCCAGCCAGATAGACAGACAGACAGACAGATAGAGCCGCAACTCATCCCATAAATGCTGGACGAAGCACCATCATTCCAGAGAACACAATTCCACTGCTCCACAGCTTAATGCTGTGTTCCTTATATTCCTCTAGCTCACACCTCGCATTAGGCATGGTGCCAACAGGTTCATAAATAATATCTTCTCCTATTCTAATGGCAGTACTTCTCTACAGTGGCTAAATAAGCTGTGTGTGTGTACATTTCCACATTGTACTAAGTAGAATTAATGTCAAGGCAATACAAGCTTTTATAATGTTGTAAAATAGAAACAAAATAGGATGCTATGACATGATATAAGGCACTATAAAAAGATACAAAACATTGTGATATATAATTTAAAAAATGTCTTGCGATAGTGGATACTGCCTTCTGCCTAATGCCAATAAGGATAGGGTAAGGTTGGGATAGGCTCCCCAACCCCCTCAAACCCCAATGGAGGGATGCATGATAAAAGATGCAGCATGGCACTAGAGTGTATCATATGGTACTACAATTTTCTGTAGCTTTCTGTAACTTATAAGTTGTTGTATTGTGTTATGAGGCACAGGATACAGGTACAGGATATGTGGTACTATAGTGCACTGTAAATTTATTTATGTTACAGTGTAACAAGATACTGTAGCATGTTTTCAAATCAACTCTATAAAGTACAGCGAATTTACAATAAAACTTAAACATGGTTATAATACACTACAGGCTGTAATAAGGCACTACTAGAAGTTGCAATGCATTACAAATTACTATAGTTGTCAGGAAGGTGCTACAAGTTAGCATGCTGTACTTTAAGGGACTGCAAATGTGTAATACAAATTATACAGGGTTACAATAGACGACAGTCTATAATAAGACACTGTAAGACGTTGCAATGCATTACAAACTTAGTATAGGTGCTTAAAATGTGCTATAAATGTTACTATAAGGTACTGTAAATGTATAAACCAATTTATGCAGAATTTATAATACACTGCAGTCTATAATATGTCATTTCAAGATGTTTTAATGCATTACGAAATAATATAGTTGTTTAAAAGGTGCTATAAGGTACTGTGCTGTACTATAAGGAACTGCAAATGTATAATAAATAAATAATAAATGATACAAGGTTATAATACACTACACTCTGCAATAAGGCACTATAAGAAGTATATATAGTTGTTTTAAATGTGCTACAAGGTACTATGCTGTACTGTAAAGTAGAGCAAGTTAATATTATATAACTTGTATAACTTGTACAGTTACAATACACTTATCTGTCAAGACAGTATATGAAGTGTTAATGTGTTACAAGATGTTACTATTATTACAATGTATTATAAGGTACTGCAGATTGTTTATTACTTATACAGTGTTACAAGTCTGTAATAAGGCACTATGAGTTACAATGTGTTACAAAAGATTATGGTAGTTAAAAGATGCTACAATATACAATGAATTACTATAGGGTACTTAATATCAGATAATATTTCACAGTGTTACAGGAAACATTAACATATTATATCTTAATGAAGAGTTACAATGAATTACAAGATATTTTACCCTAAAATAGTGTACCATAAATGTTGTAAGGTACTATAATTGTATTAATTTTTTAGTAAAGGTTACCATACATTTCTATAATGCTGTAAAGTTATTATAGTAATGCCATAATGTTTTATGATGTCCTGTATAAGTTGTTAACGAAGTGTTAATAACATGCTGTATAAGATGCTATGAACTGTCATAGTGTTGTCTCCTGTTAGATGTACTCACCAGTTGACTCGGCATCCACAGATAAATTCAGAGTCAGAATCAGAGTCACGGCCACCAGAAGCTGCATCCGGCCTGCCATCCTTCACACACCTTCAGGACACACCAGTGTGTGTGTGTGTGTGTGTTTGTGTGTGTTGTGTGTATCCTAAGAAGCCTAGGTGAGTGAGATTAATATTTGCACTCTATTGTGATTGAAATAGAGGAGCTCCCCTCTCTTCACTGTTCTCCTGGAGAAGGTCTGAGGAGGAAAGGAGTCAGTGAAATGCATCTGTGTGTATTTAACAGTGTGTGTGTGTGTGTGTGTGTGCGTGCGTGTGTGTGTGTGTGTGTTGGTAAAAAGAGTGAGGTAAAGGCTGTCCATCACATTACAGCAGCTGTGTTGGGCGGGGTTATGAGTTTAACAGAAGGCCCCATGCTGAGGGGGAGGGGCCAGGAGTGGTGCCATGTAATTGGCTCTCTTGGGTCGTGTCTGTGACCTTATTGGTGTGTTTTATGGGCCTCCATTTGTTTCCCATCTCTCTCTCTCTCCCTCTCCTTTCTTCACTCTCGCTCAGCCTTTCATCTCATATTTTCTTAGCTTTCTCATTGTAACTTTTGAAAGATGCTGGAAACTGATGTTCGGCCCTTTTACAGGGTTGAGAAAAGACTGATGGATGGAACTTCTGCTGTTCCACGAAAGTTCTTCTGATTCTTCAGAACACCACAACTCTGTACAAAACGTTTTTCTAGAGTCTAAATGATTCTTAAAAACAAATACAGCTCCAGAAAAAATAAGAAACTATTTAAAAATGTCTTTAGGTATATGTTTGATTAGAATGAATGTTTGAGTAGAATGAATATCACTGTTTCATCATCATCAACTACTGGCTCCAATTATCGCAAATTCCAAATAGAAATAGTCATGTAGAGCATATATTTGCAGAAAATGCTTTTAGATCTCAAATAACGCAAAGAAAACAAGCACATATTAATTTAGAAACAACATAATACTAACATTTTAGCTCAAGAAGAATTCAGAAATCAGTATTTGGTGGATTAAGCCTTATTTTTAATCACAGCTTTCATGCGTCTTGGCCTGTTCTTCTCCACCAGTCTTTCACACTGCTTTTGTGTGAACTTATGTCACACCTGGTGAAAAAATTCAAGCAGTTCCGCTTTGTTTGATGGCTTGTGATCATCTATCTTTCTCGTGATTACATTCCAGAGGTTTTCAGTGGGTTCAGGTCTGGAGATTGTGCTGGCTTTGACAGAGTCCTGATCTGGTGGTCCTTCATCTACACTTTAATTTATCTAGCTGTGTGGAATTGAGCATTGTCCTTCTGGAATAAAACAGTCCTCAAAATTAGGGGAACATTGCCAGAGCAGAAGGAAGCTTTTGTCCAGCATAACTTGATTCATGTGTCCTTCACAAAGACAACTATTCCTGATATCAGACTTGGTGAAGCATCCCCATATCATCACTAATGGTTCACCAAATTTCACAGTAGGTGCAACACACTGTGGCCTCTCCAGGTCTGTGAAACTGAACTTTCATAGGACTCATATGATTTTACTCCAGTCCTTTATGGTCCAATTCTTATGGTCTTTGGCAAATTTCAGCCTGTCTGCTTCTCTTTGATGAAGTTCTTTTTTCTAGATTTGACTTGACTTGAGCCCTGTTTTCTTCACAGATTTGATGCAATCCATACCACCAAGATCCAGTTCTGATACTAACACCTCTATCTGACACTCTAATCTTTCCATTTGATGGAGGACCAGGGTTAGCATGAGGGTTCTGGTTGGTCTGCACATTCCCTCTCTAACCAAAGTTAAAACTTTCTGAACCTATGCAGTCACCTTCAAACCATGTTCAAAGAATTATTATTTTTTTGTTTTTGATTTGATTATCATCAGCTATAGGCAGGTACTCACCACGGCTGACTGGCAGCCCCCACAAGCTTTGTATCTGTTTGCAATATGCCCCAATAGTTGAGCAGTCTAGACAAAATCATCTGATCCCTGTCAAAGTTTCTTAGGTCTCTTTACACTGCCCATTTCTTCGCATCCAGGAATATGTCTAGTATAAGTCTTATATGGTAGTATTGTAGGTAGTATTGTATTTTGTCTTGCAATAATGCCTCAGTTTTCTTTTTTTTATTTAAAAGTTAAATATTAAGGTGGCAGAAAGACAATGGTTAATTAAACATTTAAATGTATTGAAACCTTGCCTCCTAGATAGCAGTTTGATCTGTTTATCTTATATCTTTCTTAGAATTTTATTTTTCATTTAAACAATCCCAATATATCGTCTTAATTACAGTATTGCAATGTACCACAATGTGCTTGTTGCTATCCTACAGCCCGTCAACAGTCTGTTCTCACACCTTGCGCCCACACTGTTAAAATGGCATCGGAATATATCTACCCCAATGGGCGTGGTGGTCTGGAAGTGAGGTGTGTTCAGGTACATTTCTGTCGTGTTTTTGTCTTGGCAGTGAGAAATACAGGTGCGCCACTGAATGATTGAAACCCTGACAACAGTCAACACTCAACCACCTAATCCTATTTTAGCCATGCAGGAGCGCCATGCAAACCTAAGATTTAATTCAACATTAAACAAAAGAAAGAATAATATAAAATAGCTTTTCCCTTAAATGAGCTGATGGTTGACCTTCACAATGTGAACGCACAGGTCAGTTTCCTCTGCTGAGACACAAAAAGCGCCGCGCTGTTAAGATACTAAAATGCCGAAAGTCAGAGCGCACCTGCCTCTTAAAGGAAATGGCAAGTGAAATTTTAGTTGGTTTATTTCACATTGAGCCAAAAATAACACACACATGAATTAAGAGGATTAGTACAAGCCTTTGGCGTGGTTCGAGACGCACAAGGCATATTTTTTCGCCCTCGCAATACCAAAGACTCACTCTAAAATGACCGATGCACTATAGATTGCTAAAATAGGGCCCAATATGTTAAAGCGTATGCCCAGTATCGTGATGTGTACCGTATTGCTACGTTTTTGCCAATACACAGCTCTAGTTTAAAGGTGTTTCCATTCTAGTGTTTTTTTCCCAGACGTGGGAGCTCTTGCTCTATAAATTTGATAAGTTTGATGTCTTCGAGCCTAAGAGCGATCCAAAACATTGATCTCTGGAAACCTTTAAATCAGTGTAAGTGTCACAATTTTGTAGTAAACTCTCCCAGTGCTGCGTGTAGAGTTGAGTGATTGGCTCAATTTAAAATGTATCAACATTGATCTTGCATTTCCTTTTGCATCTGTATATCCTAATAAAAACTACAAATACTGGCCTGCATACATAAAAAATCTTTTCATACAGTAATGACTCCTTGTTTGGAGATGTTCCTGCATGGTGAAATGACATTCATCCTAAAGGTGCTGTTTCTTGTCAGTTTCTTGAGTTCTTGTGAATGAAAGCAAACCATTGATGATGAGAACCTCAGGACAATGGTGAAAACAACCTGATAAAGATCGCAGGCCTTTATGTGCATCACTATTTTCTTTATCTGGGAGTGGTCTTAATAATTTGGTTGATCAGTGTACTAACATATGAAGGCAAATGTGAAGGTCCATGACCTGACAGAGATGCAGACACGATGACCAAACATGAAACTCATCCATCCTCTTAACCATCCTGAACATACTCTTACTTCCCTGATTAGTGGTTTTAGTTTTCAGTGAAAGACTGGTCTGATTTTCAAAGAACACACACTCACACACACACAGTGCACACAGATAGGCTGACCGCATCGACCACTTGGCCTTGTTGCAGTGGTTGGTGACATAATCCTTAGCACTAGCCTATATCCTGATCAGGGGGCGAGCGGAGTGTGTGTGCAGAAATTATAGTCTTTAGCAGAGTCTGCTCTGTCATTATAGTCCTCCGAGGCATTGTGGGTATGTCTGGACCCAGGTGGGCCACGTTACGGAATGTTCTGTTTCAGAGAGTGTGTGTGTGTGTGTGTGTGTGCGCTCCCGCATGTGTGTTACAAGCGGGGTAATGGGCTTTAAGACGTCTGGCTAGGTTGGAATTGTCAGGAAACCAGCAGGAAAATGAAACACACACACAGTGTCCTTTTGTTCCCACAGTATGATGGTGTACTGAGACACTGTCAGTTTGCAGTAAGACTACCTTGCTAATGGTTTTAGCATATGTGTGTGTGTGCGTGTGTGTGTGAGTTTTGTGCGTGTGGAGAAAAGGAAAGAGCAAAAGGCTATATGTGTGAGACCTGTGTGTGTGTCTGTGTATGTGCAAGATGTGCTTAAGAAAGCTTTGGCTGAAGAGAAACTTCATATATACTCGTTAACAGAGTGTGTGTCTGTGTGTGTGTGTGTTTAGTGAGGTCTGTTATGGTGTTGATTTTAACGGTCTGTGTAATAGGAAGTGTTCAGGGGCTATAACACTTTGTAGTGCCTCAGGGGGGCAGTCTAGGTTATGTTCTTCTGACTTGATTTAGAGTAGCAGAACCAGCCCTGAAATCTGGTAGCACAGTAGAATGCAATATGGACATTGCTGACCATCTCTTTGGCAGTAGAACCATCACAGTCCTTATTTGTGACAAAAGAACCAGAAAGTAGGGGTCCACAATATGGACAAACAATGTGATAAAGCTGATTGATACCCCTCTTTTTTGATGTAAATGTGATAAATACGTTTAAGCTCCTTTAAGCAATGTTATTTAGTGTTATTTAAAGTTATTTTATGGGTTTACTGTACAAAAAATATGATTAATAGCACAGGCCTAAAAGAAACATTACCATTCTGCTGCCTAGAACAATTAATGACTTAGAACCATGACTCTAGAATCTAGATCCAATGTAGGCTAGTTAATAGAACATTATTAACTGGAACAGCACAACTTTAGCTCTTGGTTGCATCTGTTGTTTTGGAGCAGTACATTCCACCTCTACTCCAAAAGGGTTCAAGCTGTTTGTGGTTAATGGATATTCCAGGGGGTCATCACCAATGTCCTGCTAGAAAAACGTTGCTGCTGACCTGCCCAGAGGCATAAATCACAAATAATAAATCCCCACTGCTGGAGTTTACTCAAATGGTTAAAGGGCAAATGAAGCCAAAGTGGTGTTTTCACTTCAGTTCAATTGCACCTGCTTTCTTCTAATCTTAGATCAATGGACTGACGCCCTCATTGACCAGTACTTAGTATAATTGAATGTGTTTGGAAGTCCTTGGATGATACGAAGTGTTAGTTTCAGAACACTCCCACCACCATGTTTAACAGATGAGTTGGTATGGTATGGTTTGGATCTAGGACAGGAGGTGAGGAAAAAAAAATATTTCCCTGCAGATTAAAGAACACTCCCAACACCATGTTATTAAAGATTATACCACAGTTATTTCTGAACCTGCAACGTGATTGCCAGAGAGGCGTTTTATGAGTGACAATATTAGCCGATAATGCACTGTAACTGAAGCTCTCTATTTATTACTCCGACACATACAGGTAACCTAGCAACAATGCAGCGCTTACCAACCAAATACAAACCAGATGCGATGTCATTAAACACCACTGGGAGCCGCTGGATCCCAGAGGCACAATGCAGAAATGCCATGTCTCCAATAGGCGGTGCAGACAAAGATGTGGCCCCAGTGATAAAAATAAAAGCTTAGGTGTATATATTTTTTAGTAAATGTACTGTATTTTAAGCTAAATGTAAGGAGGCTGGAAATAGGGGACCCTGTAATTCCGCAGGTCTAGCGAAAACTGTTTATTTGGGTGAAAAAAGCTCTTACATTTATTTACAGTAAGCTTAGATTTCCACAATTTTGACTTAAATGGCTGATAATAGAGGCCACCGCGCTAACCTAGCAACAATGCAGCGCTTACAGCACAGCTACAAACAGAGCAACAATGGAACTATTTTAACTTGAGTATTTTTAACCAAACAGATCCTATTTTCTCGTCCTCTTTAACTCAAATCTTTATAATGTGCAATACTGGCACTGCTGTGCTGATTTACGGTACTCGGCCTCATGCCTGTGACTGCAACACTGCAGCACCAATATAACACGATATAGCACGAATCTCGAGCACATTATTGCTTAAATAACATAGAAGATGAGAAGATGTTCTAATAGATTATTTTTGAAAATTCTTGGGGGGTTTTATACCCCTCTAGCCCCCTGCCTGGCATGAGGCAAGGTGGCAATAAGTTCATGTTTATCTACTCCAGAGAGTCCTATTCTAATGCAGCACTGCTCTGCTGGAACTAGACCATTTTTTTGAGTGCGTTTACACATCTGTCTCAACAATGTGTGCAAATTAAAGCAGCTGAATGCATTTAATAGTATATAATAGTAGTACAAAATGTGCAATTATGTGTAAATCTAAACCCAGATCACTTCTGTAGTAGCATGGGTAGCGTTAGGCGCTGAGCTTGTCTGAGAGGACTGGTGTGTGTGTTTAAGCTCTGCAGCCTAGCGGTAGGTGGTGATTATGGGCCTGATTTTGCGTTTGAAGGCGAGCAGCTTGACTCCTGCCTGCATGCAGTACAACTATTCTTCAAAACCTCAGGCACACTCTGGTGTGTGTGTGTGTGTGTGTGTTTGTGTGTGTGTCAGTTTCGAATAGATAAATGGCTAGGACTGCACATGGAACCTATTACCTGGGTTGTTAGCCTCTTAATGTCTCTTGTTCCCTCACACAAACCTACACACACAAAAACACACACACATACACACACACACACACACACACACACACACACACACACATGCTGCACGTGTTTGGAGAGTGTGACGGAAAAAAAGAACAAAGCTCCCTGATGCAGGGTGTATATTAATCATGTGACCTCAGCAGACCAAACAGTGATTGTATGGTTCAGTAGTACACATACACATGCAGGCATGCGCACATGTGTAAGTCAAAACCTGCTTAAAAGTGTGCTTTCCGCTGTAAAACTCAGTGTAACGCAAGAGTAAACACAAATAACGTAAGCAGTCAGTACTTGGAATGTGTTGTTATGAGTCAGTAAAGTCATTAAAGTTGTAATAAAATATAAAAAGGTAATTAACACAAGGATAAACGCCTTGCACAGCTCGAAACATGCAAAAGGCATGTACTAATTTTCTTAATTTGTCGTGGGTGTAACGTGCAATTTCTCAATCAGCACGTCACTTGCCATTTCCTATAAGAGCCAGGTATTCTGTCTTTGGTGGATTGGTATTTTAACGGCGCAGCGTTTCTGTGCTTCTTAGCAGAGGAAAGTTGACTGTTTTCTAGGTTATAGTCAGTGATGCACTTAGTGTGTTTTCTGCCGCCAAGATAGCAATACGCCAGAACTTTACCACACCTAACACTTAACACACCTTCCAGACCATCACGCCCATTGACATAGATTTATTCCTAAACTCAGGCACAAGTTAATAGAAAGTTAAGAAAATAGACTGTTTGCAGGGTGTAAGATAGCAATGAGCATTGTGACACGCCTTGCACAGGGTGTAAAATAGAGCCCTAATTGTCTACTATAAATATTTTTTATCTGCTAAATTATTCAGTAGCACAGAATCTTAGCTATGTTTTCTGTTACGTGTGTGCAACATGCTGTGTTGCTGTGCTAATAGTTTCTTACAAACTCAAGAGGGGTATCCAGTTAGTGGTTTTAAAAGTCTTTATTTTGCTTCCTCCATGAGACGTGTTAGTCTGACACATTCTACAAATTTATGACACTGACTTAGAAATAAGTCGTTATTATATATTATATATCTGTTATTGAGTGTCTGCACCTGTGCACCAGCTCCAGAGTTCCATCTAGGGGTTAAACGAGGAAGTGCTGCTTCCACACAGAGCTGCTGTAAACCTTAACTCCTGAATATGTTCTGATCGGCTCTTGGGATCAGCTAAATTAGAGAAATATGGCCTGATAAGCATATTTTGGCTAAAAATGGTTGATATTGATACATAGCCGATTGATATCTCTAGTATCTACTATGAATTATTCAGTATCTACTATAACTTGTTCTGTATCCACTATAAATATTCACTATTCACTATGAAATATTCTGTAACGATTATTGCATATTCAATATCTACTGTGAATTATACAATATCTACTTTAAATTAGTCAGTATTTTATATGAAGTATTCAATATCTACTAGGAAGGATTTAACATATGGAAGATCAGTTTATAGGATCAATTTCTGACATTTACATTCTAACAGCTGCATTTCTAGACCTAAATCACCACTTCCAGATCCTACACATCTCTGCGGTTTGGTCTGCATGCAGTAATACTCCATTCACAATGCAACAAAAATATTTCGGGTGTTTTATTTCACTTTCTAATTCCAGGTAAATCTGTGTAACAAGCGGAGGTGTGTGGTTTCTCTGAGTCAGCCATCCAGCCTCCTTCATAAAATTCCAGGAAGTGAGAGTTTGAGGTAACAGGTCCACTGGGCTTCTGTCAGTAATAGTACACACACACACACACACACACACATAAACACACACACACACATCACACACACAGACTCACTCTGACTTTATACAGAAATTACTCAACTACTGCATGAAAGCAAACATTTCTGAGAATATGAGATTATTGACCAAATATGAGATCATTATACGTGGATGGGAATTTAACTCCTGAAATCCTGATTTCTCTGTTTAGTTCACACCCGACTGGGGGATTGTACTAGCACAGAGAGAGCGAAGACGGTCCGACCTCTGGGACAACCAGCCATAGAGCCTGTGACATAACCAAGAATAGAAGACCTCCCAATGACAGAAGTGAGCCTCCAAAAAAAATAAAAATAAAAAATAAATTTAAAAAATGAGCCTTCCAACTAAGTCGCAAAGCCCAGAGACTCAAAACTAAAAAACAAACACTCACCACAGAAGCTTACCTTGATATCATCTCTGAGTTGAAGCAATCTGTGCCCGTGCACGCTTACATGGCTTACTGCTCAGTGGGCTTGTCAGTGTTGTGGCAAATTCAACACCCCCACTATGAAAAGTACCCTCTCTTGGAAGCACTACTTCTTATAAACTTATGATGAATATGAGTAATTTCATACTAACAGGTGACAGAGACGTAAGACTGAACTGAGACTCGCTTCCATGAAAATTTCAACCTCGACTTCAACCAGCCTCCCATCTCACAAACTCTAGACTTCTCAAAGACTTAGCTTGGTCTTGTATTTCAGAATTCAGCTAAGAGACTTTAACCCCAGAGACTTAAGACTCAACTCAGACACCCAAGAGATGCCAAATGTGCCTTTGTGAGTTAGGTACTGTGAGTTAGGTACTAACAATGCCTTAAACACCTCAGCATACTTCTTGAGGAGATGACGTTCGCGTAACTTTTGGGGAACAATGTGATGTATCTGTGAAAAAAAATGCGAACAGCCACAATTGTTGCACAGGGGCTTCGCTTCCTATGTTTTCTACATGGAAGCTGGGCAAACTCTGTGGACAAAGAAGTACAGCGGGAGAACACCTGTATTTGGTCGGGAGTGTAGGCAACATAAAGACACTCATAAAACCACATAAAGTTTGGAAGCTCCTTACTGCTTGCGATTTTGTTTCAAAGAAAGTATAGGGCGACTTTAAGACTCAACCTAGTCACACTCCCCAGTGACTTGACTGGTACCCCAGAAACTTAGATTTGACTTGGGCATAAACCCAAAAACTAACTGAAGTTTAATGCAGATAAAATGAATTATCCTCTTATACTATCCTCCTGAATCTCACATCTTACTTTAAGCAAACATTTCTGTTTTTTCATCACTCTAGCATTTAGCCAGTCTCTTCTCACCAACGGCCAGTATAACAGTGGAAACATGTGTAAACCGTAGATCAGTAGAATCATTCCACTTAAGGTGTTGTTTCATAAATCAGCCCTACTTATAATTCTGTTACCACAGAGTTGCATTTTATTAGAATAGCTGTGCAGTGAGATTAGACCTGCTCTATTTAGTGATCTGTGCAGTGTGTGGGTGTGTGTTTAGTGTTGTGTCATGCCGTCTGTGTATGTTAATGTCTTTCACAGGGCCTGAAGCTAGCAGACAGGAAATTTCCAGACAGATCTTCCAGTGCAGACCTCAGAAGGCCTTTTAAAGGTTTCATCTCTTCGATAAACAGATAAAGAACAAAATAGCCGTACATCCGGATCATTATTTTTTTTTACTTTTTATTTTTCTTTGGTTTAGAGTCAGGTTTGAGACATCTGGAGCTGAGCAACATGTACACATTGTAGTCTGACCATAGGTTTTCAGCTTAAACATACAAGACTAATATTGCATTTTGTTAATACAACAAGAAAACAGATAATGAGTGTTGTTAATGACTGATACTATTTTTGATAAGATTGGATTAAGACTAATACTGGGTTTTATTAAAATCAGAGTAAGACTAATGAAGTTCTACGAAGACTACATTAAGACTAATACTGGGTTTTATTAAGATCAGAGTAAGACTAATATAGTTCTACTAAGACTACATTAAGACTAATACTGGGTTTTATTAAGATCAGAGTAAGACTAATATAGTTCTACTAAGACTACATTAAGGCTAATACTGGGTTTTATTAAGATAAGAGTAAGACTAATACAGTTCTACTAAGACTGCAATAAGAATAATATTGGTTTTAATTAAGATCAAAGTAAGACTAATGCAGTTCTACTAAGACTGCAATAAGACTAATACTGGGTTTAATTAAGATCAAAGTAAGGCTAATGCAGTTCTACTAAGACTACAGTAAGACTAATACTGGGTTTGATTAAAACAGAAATATGCTTGTTACTGGATTTTGTTAAGACAACAGTAAGACTGATACTTAAAGACTAATAGTGGATTTTGTCAGGACTAAAAGATGAGTGTCTTTGTTTTTTGTGAGAGCAGAGACAGCACATCTGGCTTCTTATATATAAACCATTTCAACAAGCACACACACACCCACACACACACACACTAAAAGCATTTTCGCATGCTGGGAGACACTGATATCTGTGTGTGTTTGTGTGTGTGTGTGGGTACGTGTGTGTGTTTATCACATCATATATTTACCTCGGGGCACAATAAACAGCAGAAAGTGCTGCTGGTGTGTTTACGTAACAGTGTGTGAATGTGTGTTGGGCCATTTTATTAGGGTGTGCTGATGTTACTGTGTGTGTGTGTGTGTGTGTGTGTGAATGTTCCTGTATGTTCAGAGTTTAGTGAAAAGCTTCCTGCTGCTGAACAATGCAGTAATATAAAACACACACACACACACACACACACACACACACACAAATACACATACGCATTTTAGCTAGTCCTAGCCTACATATTTTTATCAACAGAAAACCTCCATTCTCAGTGCTGTATTGTCCAGGGCTACGCTTAATCCCTGTCAAACTATTGTGTTAGGGATTGATTTTTTTTTTTGCAGCTGAATAATGCTACAATCTATATGCTATAATATAAACCTGAACTAAACCATATTAGCATAAACCCTAACACTAAAAATACTAACTCTAAATCTAACTCTAAATCTAAACATACTTACTGTAAATCTAACCTTAATGAAACATAACCTCACATAATCTTGACCATAGCCACCCTAATTCTAAAATTAAACTACATGACCTCAACCCTAATCATATTCACAATAATCCTAAACCTGCAACTGTAAACTTAAAACTACTGTAACAATTCAAACCCTAATCCATAAATTTATACCTAACCTTAACCACACTCACTCTAAACCTTACCTTAACAATTAAAACTCTAATCTTAACCATAAACTTAAACCTACCCTTAACCACACTCACTCTAAACCTTACCTTAACCATTAAAATTCTAATCTTAACCATTTAGATCCTAAGCTTAACTATAAACTTAAAACTTACCTTAACCACACTCACTCTAAACCTTAACTTAACCATTAAAACTCTAATCTTAACCATAAACTTTACCCTACCCTTAACCACACTCACTCTAAACATTACTTTAACAATTCAAACCCTGATCCTCACCATTCATACACTAATCCCAACCATTCATACGCTAATCATAACCTTTCATACGCTTATCCTAACCATTCATACACAAATCCTAACCATAAACTTAAACCTTACCTTAACAACACTCACTCTAAACCTTACCTTAAACATTCAAACACATAAATCCTAAAGTTTAACCTAAATACCATACTAAGCCAAACCCTAGCCTTAATTTTAAATTGCTAATATCTGCCTGAAAGTATTTTTTGTTTTTAAACATTGTATTTTTTCCTAGAAAAGATTGTAGGTCAACACGTGTTAAATTATAACATGAGAAGTATGCAGTGTGTTCAGAGTTTGATAAATTATAATGTACTGCCAATAAAAACTGTCCTGAGGTACCTTCATGATTAATCTCTATAATCAAATAGCGAACACGCACACACAAACACACAAACACACACACACACAAACACACATCCCTTAAGATTATTGCTAAATGGTTGAGCAAGAATCTTATTAAACTCTCTCTCTCTCTACTGCGATGCTACAACGCTTTTGGGAATCGGCCCAGAACATTGAGTACGAAAGTAGTTCCATGCTCAGAAACTGAAAGAACAAAGCGAGGGTCAGAACACAGGAAACCCAACAATAACAGCTCACAACCTGAGTGGGGAACAGACTGCATAGAGCAAGAGGACAGTCAGTCCGGAGATGTGCTGCCTGCAGGTGTGTATAATTAGCCCAGTAGGACACAGAGCAGGGAGAGGAAATACCAGTCCTCACCTACAGGGGGAGACATTGTGATGGACCTTAGATTTGGTCCAAACCCTAAGTACTTTTCAGTTTGGTCCAAACCAAAACAACAGGTGTGTAAGGACTTCAACCCACAGTTTGGACCACAGGAGCAAAATTGGGTTTGATAAAGATGTGTTCAAACCAGCCCTTTTAATTGGGTTAAAGCAGACTCTAGTTGCGAGAGTAAGTGGTCTCGTTGTGGTTCCAAACAAACTACTATCAAATATATTCCTCATGTTTGACCTTAAGGTTTTTTCAGGTGCAGTTCAACAAGATTTAGTATAAAGGATAATAACTACAGTTATTAACAAATTCACTAATGCCATGTCTACCATTGCTACCATCTCTCCAAGCTATATTGCTCTGAAATACTTGCTAATCCAGAACACAGAACCTTCTTCCTGTATTTACTTTATTAACCCCACCCCAGACAGCTCTGACCAATCATGGAGACATGCTCACAAGATTTTTTGTTACACATTTTTCCTTGAGTGCAGCTAAACCAAATCAAATCAAGTGGGAAAATACTTCAAGATATCAATTTTGTTAATTCATTTGCACCAGAGAAACAAACTACAGGCATGAAAACACCCTAGAAGTTGTTTATCTCTGTCTGGATCTAATGAACCATGGTTTTGCGATGGTTTGAACTTTTAGACAAGTTAAAGGAAACTGAGGCAGGCTGTCATCACACATTTTATGAACTAAAGAAGAAAAATAACCAGTGGTTTGCCGAAATCTTCTCTTTGTGTGTATCATACAGCAGTGTGGACACTGATGCCTTCTATATCTACTGTAACTGTAGATTAAACATTATTCAGAAATTTGAGGGGAATTTAATACGCTTATTCTGTTGCGTGATGCACATGCCCTTAAAGGGAGACAGATTAAAGAATGTGGGAATTCCTTATTTTTCACACTATAAGGACCTAAAATCCTTTAGTTTTCCCAGTGTGCATTTTGTATGAATTTTAACACTTAGGTTGTAAGAAGCAGTAAAGTCACTGTGCTGAAGTACATACAGGTGTTATACAGGAGTTTCATCTTAGTTTCTTCAGCACCGAGACTCGAGACTGGAGCAGTATTATTATTAGCCTCTAACTGTGCTAAGTGCTAGCTCTGTTGCTGTTTAGAGGTGAGTATATTGAACTGTAGCCTACTGCTAACCCCGGCTAGCACTGCTGGAGCAGCATTAGCATTACCCACTAACCACGCTAAGTGCTAGCTCTTTCACCGTTCAAAGGCAAGTATGTCGGACTGTAGCCTGCATATTTACCACCTAATTTTTTTACCTGCGCCTTGAGTAATAAATAGACCAGTAAATAGACGTTTATTGATAGTGCACCTAATAATCCGGTGTACTTTATACACTATAAGGAACAATACGGTAATTTGGTGCAACACCTGGAAAGGCAACTCGCAGATTTGACAACATTCGACTGAGCAATCAATAGGAGTGTAAGTGGTGACAACAGGATGAGGTAAAATTCTTTTAAGAACTCATTAATCTACATTGTAAGAAAACCTTTGTCAGTAAAGAGGCACAGCGGGAACTGGCAGAATGTTTATGGCACAAAGTTGTCCATAAAATGCCCAAAGAACAGGATGGAGTGCTGGACAGAGCAATGGAAATGGAACCACCCTGGAAACTGGAATTGTTGCAGCCTGTCCATAGTAAACATCTGTATTATTAGCAGTAACAGAAACTCACCTGGAAACCAGCACTGGAACAGCTCTAGAGACAAGAACCAGAGGCCTTCTGGTAGAAAGAACTATAAACATTCAATTAACTAAAATATTTAATACTGTGTGTAATATTCTATATTGCATATTGATCTTTTCATTTCATAAACTACCCCTAAACAGTAAAAAACCTGATTAAATCACATTAAATTAGTAAAAATCCTGTTACTTTGCCTCAAAGGTTCTAGTATTGCTGTTTCTCTAGTGGGCGGGGCCAAGTTACTGATTTATTGGTTTATGAACTTGTTCATTGGCTGATTAATGGTGTATTCTGATGAACAATAGCTCTTAAATAGTGTTATGTACAACAAAATTTAAATAAATTAAATACATTATGTCCATTCTAATGGATGCAAGGTCTGAAAGGGTTAACAGACATCAGATTCAAATGAATTATGTAATTAAGTTTTATTAAGTTTTACATTTTTTTAAGCATTTTTTTTTATTTGAGCTGAGGGTGGAGTCACCTAAAATCATGTGTTTTAGCTACCCTTTAACTTAACTGCATGGTTTGTGCACTTTGTCCACCACTGCTTATAATATAATAAAGATTAGGAGTGAATTCAGGAGTGAATCAGGGGTGAATTTCTTGGTAAACTCTATTTTAAATCATTTACATGATCAGAAAACACACTAAAATAAAAATGTCTTATCTATCGTTTTATACAACCTGTCAGTACCTAATGCTTTAAATAGTACCATGAGGTGCTGGTGGTTCCTCCAGGGTCTGTCCGGTTGAATTCTTTCTAACGGTAGGGGGCGCCCTTACACTGCATCCTGATCCACTTATCATCATCATCATCATCATCATCTCATCACTGAAGTTCAGCACAGCAGCGCCTCCTGCTGGTGTTCATAAGTGAATTTATTTTTGGTGCTTTCCTTTACTTTTACTGTGTTCTCAAAAGCAGAGCAGAGGAAACCCGACTGATTTAGTTCAACATGTTCATTCATTTTTGATTCGTTACTAAATGTAGTTCACCGTAAACGCTCAAATTTTACTATGATTTAGTTGAATTTTTAAATAATTAAATTTACATAATGATGTATCCGGATACATTATGTAAATTTAATTATTTTCCCTAAATATATAAGCATAAAAAAAATCTCAAATATGACAAAAAATACATTAGATTAACCATGCATTTCCATTGCTCTCTCTCTCTCTCTCTCTCTCTCTCTATCTATCTATCTATCTCTCTGCGAGAAATGGATTTTTTTTATATATTGGGAGCTTATTATATTTGTATTGTATTCATTTTGTTCTTTTTTATGTAATTATCAGTATTTTAGAAACGTATCTGTACAATATACTGCAATCATCGAAACCCATTATTATTATTATTATTATTATTATTATTATTATTATTATTATTATTATTATTATTATTACTGTATTGATACATCCTATTCGTGCTGTATAATACTTATGAGTATTTATTAATGCTGTTCAGTTACTGTAGAATCTTTTAATTGATTTTTGGTTCAGAAAGTGTCTGGTTTTCTCCGGCCGGGCGGAGGGTTTATTTCATCTGTTATTAATTACAGATACACCAAAAATACGTTACATTAACCCTGCTGCCGCCCTCTCCCTCTCTCCCTCCTATGCATCACTGTTTTATTACTGTATTTTTACTTTTTTCATAAGTGTCAGTGTTTTATTTTAGTGTCTGTACAATATACTACTCTCATTTAAATGTTCAGGCTAAATATATACTTACGTGACTGGAGGACGAGAGAATTAAAAATAAAGAATAAAAAAAAGAATTATTTTTGGACAGACCATTATTATCTTATTATTATTGTTAAAAAATAATAATAATAATGTAAAATATCTTGGTCAACTTCTCATAATCTAAATAAATTATTTTATTATTATTATTATTGCTGTTATTACTGTACTGAAACATTCTGTTTTGCTGTATAATAACAAGGAGTATTTATTCACGCTGTTCAGCCGCTGTAGGATATTTTGATGGATTATTGGATTAGTATTTAATTTGATCAGTATTTATTAACGCTGTTTAGTCGAAGTAGGATCTTTTAATGGATTATTTGTTCAGGAAGTGTCTGGTTTTCTCCGGCCGGGCGGAGGGTTTATTTCAGCGCTGCACCAACTTCCGGCCTCTTTCGGACCTCAACTCCAAGAAAGATGGTGAGTGCGCTGTCGCTCTGAATCCAGAAATCCTCAAACATCCTCTTTTCTACACTTTAATACCAGAATTTCATGCATCAGATTGAGTATTAAAGGTGTTTCAAACTGACTTATCTCTGTATTGGAGGAGATTAAGGTTTAATAAGTGAGATAAATCTCACAGTTTGGAGAGTACGGGTTAGCCGCTCGCAGTTAGCGCTGCTACTATACCCGCCAGCGTGACCAGATTCCGCCTGTAGTGAAACAGCTATCTGTACATATATAACTGTGTAAACCGCATGTCTAATAAGGGTTCAGCTGTTTAGTCCAGGTCTGGAAAGTGTTAATTAAATATAAATAGTGTCCCGTATGTACAGAGTAACGGAATTCTGTTGGGTTTAGCCAGTTAGCCGGCTAACCCAACATAGTTTAGCTAGCAGGCAGTGCCTGTGAGTGTTAGCTACCTTCAATGGCTTGGAAACAAACTCTGCTATAACTTGTCTTAAATATTTTCATTTTCCTTGGAGTAGTTTTTAGAATATCAGTCTATTAACACTACTGTAGTTAATACAGTGGAGGCATTTACAGGAAAGTGGGCTAACAAACCTTCCTAGTCCTAAAGTCCTAGCCAGCTCGCTATCGAGGTTAGCGAACTAACTAGCTAACTTACATTACACAACAATTAAAAACCAAGTTTTAAAAATGAGGATGATACAATGATTTGACCCGATTTGATTCTTGAGTGTAGTTTGACCAGATTTAGTAAATGAACAGCCATGTTGTCATGCCAATAAAACTTGAGCTGCTTTTGGTGGCCATCAGCACTAAATATTCAGGTTAAATGGTTCAATCTTATTTAGTTGAAGGGTCCAGCATAATTTATTACTTAATTTGCAACTGTATGGATAAAGATATGTTTGGTGGATAGCACTTAAATGTTAGAACTCGTACAACGTATGGGTTTCAGATCTAAAGAACAGTTTAGAGATTAAATCTGACATTCAATCTAAAATAGACACAGTTCATTAACTATGACTCTGAATTACTTTGTTATTGTGAGGGAGATAAAAAAGTGAATGTTGTTACAACAGACATTTATACCATTTATACCTGTCATGGTAATAGTTGAATGTTTTAATTTAAACGTTTTAATCTATATTTCAGACGAAAGGAACGTCGTCTTTCGGGAAGCGCCGCAACAAGACCCACACGCTGTGCCGCCGCTGCGGCTCCAAGGCGTACCATCTGCAGAAGTCCACCTGCGGGAAGTGCGGCTACCCCTCCAAGCGCAAGAGAAAGTGTAAGTGTTACAGATCTTCTCAAGTGACGATTAGGTTGTGCATGTGGATGGTGTACTTAAAGATTTGGTTTGAGCTTATTAACAGCTTCTTTTGACATGTTTCACATCTACTAAAATGCAGGGGGTAATCTGCGCACAAAAAGCATAGCAATACACTATTGCAGGTAACCTGCTCTGACTGAGCATGTCGCCTGGTTCTACCTGTGCATTATGCGCTCTCTTTAGGTGAAATTTACCTGTAATCTGTGATGCCAGTTGGGTAGAACCAGTGTCTGTGTGCTT
Source organism: Astyanax mexicanus (assembly GCF_023375975.1). Lineage (NCBI taxonomy): Eukaryota > Metazoa > Chordata > Actinopteri > Characiformes > Acestrorhamphidae > Astyanax > Astyanax mexicanus. The sequence continues at coordinate 26,458,347 of NC_064424.1, read as the reverse complement.
GTATACATGCTGTTAAATTGGATCTTGTCTGCTCGCAGTGGATGTTAAACGCCACACGTTCAATTCACATTTGCATTAGGACTGAGTAAAAATTAAATGTCCTCCAGGTTAGGCGGGGCTTGTCATATTGAATTGTAAACAATATTATAATATTTGAAGCAATAATTGTAGAAGGCAGACTTGTTGTATTCTCCTTTTTACAGTAAAGTTTGTTTCAGAGTATATATGTATGCTGTATATTCTGCATTTTATTTTTGTAGTGGATTTAAGTAGTTACTCGTGATATTAAATTAACACAATTAGATTTTTTTTCTAATGAATCTTTAAAATTTATACTAAATAAAGCTAAATTTTGTTACAGTAAGGTTCTTAATTTCAGTAATTTTGTATTGCAATATCACCAAGAATATCATTTTTTCCAAATACAGATGCATTATATTGATATTATTTGCATCATGTCACTTACCCCTACTACATATGTGGTTTACTATGAGTTCTCGTGCAGTTAAGGTGAAATCCAAGCATGATCCAGCTAGCAAAAATCACTTGTCAACAAAAATCCAATATCATTTCATTTGGAGACCATGTTAAACGTGGCAAAGTGTTTAATTAAATTCTGACAGATTATCTCTGGCAGAGTCTGTTTAATCATGGTTCATCTTGTAGGTATAAAAATCTAATCTTATCACACATCTGATTTTGACTTGTTTTATTTTTGACTAATGAAAACTATTATCTGTGATGTTAGTTTAAGCTATGTTTAACATGACTGTTTTTTTGTGTGCGTTCAGACAACTGGAGCGCTAAGGCTAAGAGGCGCAGCACCACTGGAACTGGCCGCATGAGACACATGAAGGTTGTGTTCCGCCGATTCAGGTGAGTTAACTAGATGACTGGTTTTATGTTCAATGTTTTAATGCACAAATGTGTAAATGCAACTACCGTGTACAATATAAATTTTAAACCCTTAGTTATGACAATATAATTATTCTTTTGGCACATGCTTGCTAAAGTATGTTTACATTTACAACATTTATCTGATGCTCTTATCCAGAGTTACACAGGTGGAAGAATGTTGTGTTGAGTTTTGCCCAAAGAATAATTGTTTTACACGAACCTGGTCTTGACATCCTCTTGCCCTAAACATGTTAAGTTGTCCTGCTTTAATGTACCCCTACAGTTCTGAAAAGGTTTGTAAATCACCTGGTCAATTAAATCAGATGTGTTGGGAGCAAGAAAAGCACTAAAGGTGCAGGGTTGAGGGTTCAAGGTCCTGGTTTAAGATGGTGTAGTCTGATGTGCAAAGATGGTCAAGATTTAAAGACATTGTTGTCTACTGTGCTACCTAGGGTTGGGCCATATGACTAACATCGTATACTGCGGTATTAAAACATTTGAACTGTATATTCGAATGAAGACGTTATTTCCTAAATATGATTATGCCAAAGTTCTGCTGTGTCTCTTGGTAAAATAACAGGCCAAAATAACTCTGCGGTTAGCCTGTTAGCTAACATTATTGTTCTGTAGTGTTAAAGGTTATCCATTATCTATTGCTAGCTAGGTTAAACTAAATTTACTAACTCAATCTGTACTTGAGGTTAGTTTAGCAAGTGAGCTTCAGAAAGCAACACCACACAAGTTTGCAAAATAATCCAAAATATGCTGTTGTAGCAGTGTAAACAAGACTTTGTATGCAAATCCTTTTTATGCAAATCCTGTGGCCAGAAATACTGTATATGGTGGTAATGTTTTGAAGTGGATGATCAACCCTAGTGTTACCCAGAGACCCAGTTTACACCTTGTCACTTTACCCATCTTGGATATCAGGGGTATAATTGCATACAGCCAAAAAAAGCAAACAAACACCAGACTCGTTTAAAACAGTTGCATATGTACAATCACTGTATTTATCTATCTGGAATAGATTTTAAAAACAACTCCTCCCAGTAAAACCTAAACACCAGTATTTGCTGTGCAACAAGCAGATTTGCATAGTCCTTCCCACATCTCATTTGGATTTAAATCTGAATAAGCAGAGTAGCATTTGACTACTACACACACATTGATACCCAATACCATAATACATTTTATAACAACAGAAATATCAACCCGGAAATCTGTTTTGCTCAAGTTCATTTGATTAGGCTGTGAATTAACTAAGTTTTTATTTTCTTCCCCAGGAATGGATTCCGTGAAGGAACTGTCCCCAAACCCAGGCGGGCAGCAGTGGCTGCATCCAGCTCCTCGTAAACAATGTTTCTAATAAACATGTCAACACCATTCTTGCTGTCAGTCATTCATTTGGCTTTTTGTTCAGAAGGTTCTTGGTGTTCTTGGCAGTTGCAGTTTTTTGTACAGCTGTATTAAATGATTCATGTATTGTCAACTTTTGGATAATGTAATTTTTCACAAAATGCTGTCTGTGATTTTAGTAACATATCTAAGAACAGCTGTTTCTGCATTACAGGGATTCTGTTACTGGTAAAAGAAATAGAACTGGATTAGATGTAGATAATCTGTTTTGGAGCCCATTATAAAAGTGGTCTTGTCGCATCTGGTATTGGTCACTGTCTGAAATTCTCCCTGTTTGAGATAATGTAATGCAGTATAATCCTTTAAACTTCCTGTAATATTTCCAGTGTACAGGGTTTGGCACTGTGTTGGTGCTTTATTTAAGAAGGATGAATTATAGGATTAATCTCAATTCTTCAAATTACACTAGATGCATCTGAAACAGTATGTTTCACATGTGTGTGATATTTCATGGTATTTTCAAGATAACAATACTGTTGGCCATATGACAAAACACTAAATATTATAAAAAATATTGTAACAAAAGGTACATTTTGTGTATGGTACACCCCTAACAGAGATAAAAAAAAAATATGTATGTATATTTATCAGATTTGTAACAGGAGCCAATGGTTCAGAATGTCATGATGCTAATAATACACACCAAATATCTCCATATATCCAGGAATAAAGTAAAATAAATAATACTGGACGGATATAGTTTTATATAATATATGATCGGAACAGTGTGAATTTTTCTTTCGCTTAAAACAGCAAAGTAGAACCCTGTGATAATTAGAGGTGGGTGATATGGAACGATATTTCAGGGTGTAATAGCGTTCACAGTATTTAAAAATGTCCCTGATATTATTGCGTACAATACGATATGGCACCCCGTAGTGCTGAGTTGTTTTTTTTCCGACCTTAAATTAATAATACAGGTTGTCCTATGCATTTTATCTTATTAGTTCCCATGGTGCTAAATATATGTAATTGGTTGGATTTTATTCTTGAAGGTTCCAGGTCATGTTTGCTTTGAGCTCATTGCTAAAGATGTGCCCTGTAACACACGTTTATGAATTTTTATACTCGAGTAAAAAAATTCACTGTAGAGACCAAAGTTTTGGAGTACTGATTATTATAATCTCTCTGTGCTGTTTTATAACAGTATTAAAAAGGTTTATCATGGTTTTTATTAGAATTGTTCTATGTTTTGGTGTTCATTGCTGTGAGGATTTGATTGTGTTCAGCAAGAAGTGTTCGTGGAGCCCATCATTAAAAGTACTGGATGGAGCATAATCATTCTTCTAGCACATGTCTGTCTTTAGGCACAGTGCCAATAGCTTCATGTGTATCTTCAGAGTTCTATTCTATTTGCAGCACTTCTCAATAGAGAAAACTGCATGAGCTCTGTGAATAAACTGTGTGGTAATTTTTTAAATTGGCTCTTCTGATCAAGTAAGACTTTAATCACCGAACAGTGTTTCTTAAAAAAAAAAAAAAACATTTTTGGGCCCAAGGATGGTGCCAGCTGCCCCAGATAATGTTGTAGAGAAGCTGTTGCATTGTTAAGATTCTGTCTGAAAAAACAGTTCTGTTACTTCAGCTTGGGGAATCCCAATTCACCTAAAATGTTCTCTGTGATTAAAAAGTTGAAGTTTAAATATGGAACATTAAGTCAAAGATTTCTGCAATGCAGTTTTTTTTGGCAGGTTTGTTTCCCTTTCCAAACAAAACAAAAGTTGGTCTGTTGCTGTTGACACTTGTCCTGCGTGCAAGTGGTGGTTTTGAATGCAAAGTGAGGGTTGGTGCCAGATTGGTTCTATGCACATTTCCTTTTTGTGATGTCACAATAAGGGAGCCTTTAAAAAGTCTCAAAGAAGCATATGATTCCTGAGACCAAACTCTTTAAACTGGTAAACTAACTGTTTACTGGCAGATGTTTTTTAAGTGTTTATAGGGACAGAGCCCAAGTGGAAATACAAAAGCAAAAAGTATTCTGCTTTAGCCACACCCCTTTTATAATGGGCAGGCCCTATGTTGTGCAGGAGGTGCCCTCTGCCTTTCAAACAACCTGAATATGCCTTTGAGCTTATCAGATAGATGAATATAAATTGAGTTCTACAGGAAATTATAAAAAGTTCATTTTTATTTGTGCAATAGTTTATTTGTTCTAACAGATTTTAATTCACTAGTTTCTGTTGCAATAGCTTTTTAGTTGGTACAAGGTCAGTCAAAAGCCTGATAAGTGGGCAGGTCTGGGAGCAGCAGGGAAGAGATGCAGGCTTGAATTTCTCTTTGTTTCACATTTTGCAAATGTCTTCGTCATTATCGCTAATGTTCATGTACAATTTTAAGCTGTTTTTGCATGATCCATTGCTTATGTCGTGCTCATCAAAATGTGTTGTACTGAATATTGAAATTGTCTTACCCTCCAAAACATTTAGGCTTTAGGACATTACATGCAAAAGTGCTGAACAGGGTATCATAATCTCTCGGGCATAATTTAGACATTTCTATGAAACTTTATTGGTAAAGTTGTTGAAATCCTGGTCTTACACACTAAGAAAAGTAAGTACAGATTTGTACTTAAAAGGGTACAAAGCTTGTCGCTGGGGCTGTACCTTATATCGAGGTACAAAAAAGTACCTTTCAGTGAAAGTCCTTTTTTGTACCCATGGTTTTTGTGCCAGTAAAGATTATAAAGATTATAAACATTATCATCAACTAAATATGCCTCAAAAACTTGAGGATTGAAAATTGTCTGGCTTTCAAATGAAAAATTTGCAATTAAAATATATATTGTTTATTAGTACAGTGGTACAGAATACTGAATGTACCCTTTGGCTGCTTAAATGGTACAAATTTGTACTTATTGCTGGTAGAAATTACTTTGTACTTCAGAGGGAACAAATCTGACCCTGTAAAGACCAATATTGTACCTTTGAGGGTACAATTATGAAGAGTGTACCTTTGAGTACAAAAAAGTACTCATATCGTACCTCTGTTTTTTAGAGTGTACAATGGCTGAAGCTGCTCGCCGGGTACAGCCAAATATTGGAAGAACAACTGTGTCTTTGATTGTTCAAAAGCATTGCAAGAAAAGATATTCAGTTTAACATGAATTAAAACATGTGGACCAACAGAGAGGAGAGACAGAATGCATAAAAAGCACTATAATCATGTTTTGTGTAACGTGTGATTTGAATATTGATCAGAATATACTTACACTGTACACTTTTGACATGACTAAGTATTTTGATTTCCTTGTTCATAGGCAATGACACACAGACTAGACATTCTGCTTTTAAAGCAAAAACAAAGAATTCTGAGTGAGATACGTGCTTTTGCGGGTATTTCAGTAAGTTTTGCTGTTTGCACTGTTTTGAGAAATGCGCTTGTTCTGATGCCAGTGTAAATCATGATGTGAAAAATGTACCAAATCGACTGAGAAAAACTGTAAGTCACTTTAGGTGTTTAACAACCTGTTAAAATACACCAGAATGCAGGAAATGAAATCAGATTTTTTTTTAAACATTTTATGGAGAGAATCCCCAGACCAATACCACATTAAATGTCTCATTCCATGTTTAGATTCATTTATTTTGTGATGTTTTTATGAAAAACGTTCATGAAATAGTTTCAGGCTATTTTAGTTAAAGACATGCAAACGTTTGGCCTGCAATTGACTAACAATGGGTGGGGCCATGGATCCTAATTTACAGATTGGTGTCAGTCAGGGGACTTTTCCTGATTCGTTCATTGTTCTATCTGAATAGTCTATCTATTGGCTGAATGCAGGCAATGGCGATGGATGGATGGATGGATGGATGGATGGATGGATGGATGGATGGATGGATGGATAGATAGATAGATAGATAGATAGATAGATAGATAGATAGATAGATAGATAGATAGATAGATAGATAGATAGACAACACAGAAGAAACAAACAATAATAGGGGTGGTACAGTAAGAAAGCACATTAAGACATTAGGAAGATGCTAACTGAGGCTTGAAAAATGTACCATACCTTATAAGATATAAATAAAAATAAAAATGCTGAAAACGCAGATAAGTATCTTCAATTCAATTCAATTCAATTGTATTTATATAGCGCTTTTTACAACAAAGGTTGTCACAAAGCAGCTTTACAGGAAAAACAGGTCCACGCCTCTTATGAGCAGCACCACAGAGATGCCAATTTTATGGTGACACAGTGGCAAGGAAAAACTCCCTTTAAGAGGAAGAAACCTTGGAAGGAACCAAGACTCAGTCCGAGGAACCCATCCTACTCGGGTTGACCCGCTCAGTACAAACAAACAACAAACAAATAACAGAACAAAAACAGTACAGAGAATTAATGTGAACTATGGCTAATATAACAGGTACTAATTTATGAATATAAGAATGTGATGGGCACAAACTATAGAGCTATGGCTAATACAGAAACAGATACTGAGTGTGTTAATGGTAATCAGTGCAGGGTTGCAGAGCCGGAGAACGACACAGCGGGCAGTGGAGAGCCAGGCTGGGAACATCAGGAACAGGGCATCTCCATACATGTAAAAGAGATAGATAGAGAAAACAGAAAGGAAAGGAAGAGGAAAAAAAAGCAGAAGTTAGAAGGGCTGTGTAATAATTCTGAGTAGAAGGACAGGGCTGATTCCTGAAAGCTGGAACCACAGACGGACACATCCAGGAAGACCGGCCGGCCAGGCGTCTCAGCACATGTGAGAAAGATAGAGAGAGAGAACAGAGAGGGGAGGGAAGAAAAAGGGGTTCGAATGGTTTTATAAAACTCTGCTGGAGTGGGATGGGCACTGGTAGCAGCAGCTCAGGACATGGGGAGAGAAAGAGAAAGCAGATGATTAGGACAGGGTTTATATTTGCTGGATAAGCTGTAAGAGGAAGAAAATTGTAATGAGACATTACTCAAAAGCTTGAGCAAATAGAAATGTTTTGAGTCTAGATTTAAAGATTGAGAGTGTGTCTGAGTCCCGTATATTAATAGGGAGGCTATTCCAAAGTTGGGGAGCTTTATAAAAGAACGCTCTTCCTCCTGTATAGTTTTTTCTAATACGCGGGACTAATAACAGGCCAGCGTCTTGGGAGCGGAGTGAACGCGGCGGTATCTCACCTACTACAGAATACAGAATAGTAAAAGAATCTATACAAGAATATATAAATACAAAAGGCTATACAAAAGTTTAAAAGTAACCTAACGGAGATATTAGTGCAGTAATACAGAATAGATTAAGTATAAGGGTTAGCAGTTTTTGTGTATATAAAATTTGGAGAGACTAAATGCTTTCTAAACAAAATGACACCTTTATAATGTTACTCTGGATCTTCTGCTTGTCCTTGTCTGTCCACCTGTATTCTGGTGAGTTCCGCCTTTCCTGCACTGTGATTGGTTTATTAGTGGCTCGTTCTCTCCTCTCAGAGCGAATGTACCGGTCTTTTGGAAGGTTTGTCTGAATACGGGTGGAAAAACAAACAGCATCACTACATTAGGGTGCCCCTCCCCAACCCCCACCATCCTTTTCTTCACTGCCAGAGACCCACCCACGTACGTACACGCGCGCGCGCGCGGGGGGGCTCGCTCGTTCACACAGACAGGGGATGCTGAGACAGCGTCACTGCGTCTCTCTTCCTCCTGAAGAAAATAAAGCGCCGAGATTTCTTCACCTGCTCGCGCGCACAACCTCATATACACACATATATACACAGATACACACGCGCTCACAGACGAGCGGACGGACGGACAGACATACAGACGGGCGCGCGCTCGTAGGCAGCCGCGGTGCGCGCGCTACAGCATGCCCCTCGGGGACTGACCCAGCAGTGTCCGCTGTGAGTCTGCTGTGTGCCGGTGCGCGCGCGGGAGGATGGGGTACTCGGACCCCACGGCCAGCCGGGATCTGCTGGGGAACAGATCCCTGTGCTTCATCTTCATCTGCGCGTTCGGGCTCGTGACGCTGCTGCAGCAGATCCTCTACGGCAAGAACTACATCAGGAGGTAACGGCTGCAGCGCGCGCCTCGCGCTTTATTTATTTATATATTTATTTATTTATTTATCTATCAATGTATTAGTTATTATTTGCCTATTGGTCGAGGCGCGTGGCGATTACAATTACAATCTTGGGGGGAGGGGTGTGAAAAAAACATTACAACAACACGCACGTGATGAGCAATGATGGTTATGGTAATAATGATGATGATGATGATGATGATGATGAAGGTGATGATGCTGAGAATATATTGTATTGTTTAAGATGAAAACAAGGGCCAAGGGCGACCGTCTGTCTGGAGCAGGTCGCTGCGCGCGCCCCCGCCCCCCACCTAGTCCTCGACGACACGAGCACGCGCTCATGATTTTCTGTTTTTACGCATGCGGTTTGTTGTGTTTTTATCCTGAGGCTCGAGTTTCATAGCCATGCCATACACAGTCCACTGGGCGACTGTCTATGCAGCACGACGCTTTTGGTGCTCTCTCTCTTTCTCTCTCTTTCTCTCTCTCAGTCTTTCTCTCTCTGTCTCTCTCTCTTTTTGTTTTTCCTTTTTTCAGCCCTATACTGATCATACATCTTACATAAGACTCCAGTGTGCCAATGCAGCAAAGAGGCAACAGACGTGGTGTTGTTGGGAAGGTCGCTGATTCCCAAACGTGCCAGAATGGAATGGTTTCAGGGATGGTAGTGACGATGGCAGTGTTGGAAAGGATCTCCGGAGCCCTCCTGCTCCGCTTATTAATTATGCATCCCAATCACAGCCGAGCAGGGCAGAACCAGGACCCGTTGCCACCCTCTGATGCTTCAAATGTCAGTAGAACCCTCAGAAAGGGGTTTCTGGCAGGTTCTGAAGTTTTACCTTTAGATTTCAATCAAAGCCTCCAGCAGAATCTGAGGTTTATGTTTCACCCTCAGATATCAGTAGGACCTATAGTCCAGATATCAGTACAACCCTTTAAAAGCGTTTCATGCAGGTTCTGATTTTTTAATTCCACAGTTAGACATCAGTAGAGCCCTCCAAAAGGGCTCCCAGAATGTCCCAAGGTTTTTGTTTCATCTTCTGATATCAGAAGAGCCCTCCAAAAGGGTCCTCAGCCAGTTAAGAGGTTTTGGTTCAACCCTCATATGTCAGAAGAACCTTTAGTTCCACCTGTAGATAGCAATAGTACCCTCTAAAAGTGTTCTCATGAGGATCTGGGGAACTACTTCTATCTTCTGTTAAAAGCAGGGCCGTTTAAAATGGTCAGCTTGTTCAGAGCTTCTAGTTCCATCTTTAGATATCAGTAGAACCTGTATTGCTACCTTGAAATATAAGAAGAACACTCAGAAATATTTCCCAGCTTCTGATGTTCATGTTTCACCTTGTGATATCAGTACAGCCCACTAAAAGGATTCACTGCAGGTTCTGAGATATCAGTAGAACCTCTAATTCCACCTTCAGATATTGGTAGAACCTTTCAAAATGTTTCTGGCAGGTTCTGAGGTTCTAGTTATACATTCTGGTATCAGTACAACTCTCCAATAGTGTTCGCAGCAGTGTTTTGATGGTATAGTTTAACTTACTGATATTAATAGAACCCTCCAAACGGGTTCTTGGCAGGTTCTGAGGTTCTAGGACAGAATGTCGCCCCACCCTGAGGAGAACCTGGTTCTCGCTCGGTGGGAGTTCGGCATGGCTCATCATCACTGCCAGTGTGTTTCTTTTCGTGTGTGTGTGTGTGTTTCAGTGTAAAATGGCGCCTCTCTTTGCAGAGAGCCCCCCCCCCCCACCTCCTTCACCCCACCCCCCTCCAGTGCATTATGGTTCCTGCGGGCCAGCAGACGTCCATATGCTACATTTGAAGCCCCCCTCGTCCCTGCACACACACATGCCCCTGCCTCCGTAAAACACCCACTCCAACCTCTCCGCCCTGACGCCTCCTCAGGCACACACCGGATTCATGAGATCAGATCTGAGCATCTCGGTGCCGATAGCATGAATCCTGCCCGGGTCCTCACTACTGTCTGCACTACGGAGAGACAAGGACGAGTGTGTGTTTGTCTGTGTGTATGTTTCTGACACACCCATGGGATGCAGGATGTTGTGTGTGCAGGGTTTTAGGGCTCAGACTGGCAAAGTCAACAACATCTCAAGGTCCACCGGGGCCATCTTGTGCTTCAGGGAGAGAAAGCTAGAGAGAAAGGTGTGATGACGGCATCTAAAAATACGTACCTGTGAGCGCTTGCGTTCCTCAGACGTCTGCGTGGGCGAGCAGATGGGGAACTGAGGTGTTTAGACAGCAGGTAGAGTCTGGGCTTATTCACACTGCTGAAACATGCAATAATTGCTTCGATAAAGGTGCTGTAGAGTGTTAAACTGTATTAAACTTGTCATAACTGAATAATGAGAGTTCGTTAAATAGAAGTGACAAACCGTGAAGCTGAAACAATGCTGTTCTTCCTTTAAAAGAACATCCAGATTACCCAAAACTTATTGAGCTGTAAAACAGGACAATTACAAAAATCGAACCAAACGGGGTGACCCATCCTCCTAATAAACTATTGGATAAATGTCACTGTATCATCACAGACGTCAAAATGGTTGCTTATAGTCAAAGATATACTTTAAAAATAGATTTGATAAGAATAATGAATGTACTGATAACGGGAAATAGTGAAAATGTCAAAAATAGCGGCAATACAATTAGAATGTGGGCAGCTAGTTTAAGGCAGGTAGCAGTAGTTAAACAATGGACACCTGCCTGGTCTATGGAGAATAACAGAAGAGCCCAGTAATCAAACCTACATCGGTATCAGGCTTGACAATTGGACCAGATGGAAGAGTTGGAATTCGTTCTAATTAGATTTTTATTAGATTTATGGAATACAGAAAATGTGAAATATTGTCCGAGTGGGAAGGTAGAAGGTAAAGTAGACATGAAAGCCCTTGAAGACATTAGCGTCCATCTGCTCCACTACAGCACCAGTCTCTCAGTTTACCACAATTCTTTGTGATGTCAACCCCCTGGATCTGCAGCCTTTATCTGAAGAGAAACATTAATTATCAAAGTCTACATTGAAAACATCAACTAAAAGAAGTTTTATGCATAGATGTGAACATTTAGACTGTGTATGACTCCTGAAAAAAAGGCTTTTTCCCCTGCTGAAGATTTATACATTATGGAAACTAGTTTACAAGTTAAACAACAAACGAATTACTCTATAAATAAATGATATACACAATTTTTGCCAACTAAGGCCATGGAATAGTTGATTAATAATTCTAGCTTAATTACATTCTGTGGTGAATAAAACACCTCTAAGGAGTGATATGTTTTTCCTAATTTCCTGCTCATAGTTCTTGGGTAGTGCCGTTTATAAGACTTTCTCTTAAAAATATGCAAGGACAATTAAGTGATGTGTGAAAGAGATGGTTCAAATCCTCAAATTTCAGCTCTTGACTGTTCACATCTTGCATCAGCATCATGTTTTACTGTTTAGATAAGATTGGCCATCTCCACCTTCCTGCAGCCCTGTCTGTGGGGATCAATATTGGGAACCAAGACTTTTTCAATATATACGTTGGAAGAATTAAATTTAAATGATGCTGTATTTTTTTATTTCATACCAGAAAGGGTGTGTAATGACTTCTCCTAGTTTTTTTAGGTTTTCGGGTCAAGATCAGGTCTGCAGAGTCTGAACTGAACGTTCTAGGTCTTGTCCCATCAGCGTTATTTTGACTTCTTTTTTTTTCTCAGGGTTAGAAGGATTCTCTGATTTTCTGTTAGAACAGGTCCAAGCAAGTCCTGTTTTTTAATGTTGAAATTTGTTGCACCCAGAAGGAATCGATCAATCAAATCAATTCTTTGTGAGTGAAGTATGCCCTAGGGAAGACTTTAAAAGCAGTTTGAGCAGTTGGCAGAGTTTGAGAAGGCTGCATCTTAGGGCAAGGGTCAGGTTAGAGTTTTGTTAATTAAGATGACCTGCCAATCTGTGTGTGTTAAGGCACTGTGATCAGTGCCAAGATAAACGATTTGCTGTCGTGTGTCACATGTCCAGGTGGTTGACACTTCACCCCTGCAGAAAATGAAAATGTGTGTGAGAAACATTTAATCTATTATTGTTTTTGGCAATCTCTATCCTCTTCAGAATAGCTCTGCAATCTAACACTTCCTTATGGGTGCAACATTTTTTGTTATCAAGATGAGTGTACAGTACAGATTTTTAAATGATTTTTGTTCCATTTGGCCATTTCTTGTGTTCAGTCTATCACAAAGTCTTGGTCTTGGCTTGGACTATGTCAGCCGTGATTTGCTCTTGGAACTTCTGATCTTATTAGAATTAAAAGCCACAGCTAGAGTAATAGTTGGTAATTCCATGTAGCTGAATTGCCCAACTTCAGATAAGAGCTAATGAGCTAATGATGAGGTATGGGTTTATTGTACAAAGGATACTTTAAGAACCTTAACTTGACACCAGTGTGTTTTTGATAACAGGAAATAGAGAAAACAGAGGTGGAATAATTTGCGTTGCAGCTAGTAAAATGAAAACTTTCAGTGGGTAAGATTTGACATCCAAGACTAAGTGGTAACTGGGAAGACTGGGAAGCTCTGAGTTGCAGTTTGACGTCACACCAGTGTGACTGCCATTAATAATAAGGCCAACAGTTGCATCACTTGGAGGCTCCTTGGGGAATAGGTTTGATTAATTCCCTAGTAGTTACAAATGCAACGTTATACTTAGATCCCTCTTGGTTCCTATTTGTTATGGAGCACCTCTATATTGCACAGTTGCATTTCTTCTGCCTAAAACATCTGATTCAACTCATCAACTTAGAAGATAAATCAGAGCTGCATTTCAAAGATTAGTCTGCAGCTGAAGTAGGAAAGATTTTTGTATACAGCCAAGAAAAGCAGCTGATGTTGTGAGTGATTTGGAAGACACAAATAATAATGCATTCTTCGAGGCCCCCAGTTACCTACAATTATTTTCATACATTTAACTTGAAGGGATTGAATTTTATACAGTACCAGTCTAAGGTTTGGACCTGCATTCTCATTCATATTAATAATATTAATTTACGCTGTAGATTAATATTAAAGGCTGAAAAACTATGAAGGAACACATACTCTATGCAATTAAGCAATAGGAACAAAAAAGTGTTTGACCTTCACAAACACGTGAAATAAAAGTCCCAACCCATGTGTTTTGGGACAAGTTGGAGCGAAGCAGAGTAAAGAAAAAGCAGTTAATTAGTGCTTAGCACCTCTAGTACTTCTTTAGGTCTGTTGGAGAACCTTTCCAGGTTCTACCTCATGAATTGGTTACAGAGAACTAGGATTTTTTTAGCCTAGGTTTTGGAGTGCAGCACAGGTGTTTAAAAGCAACAAAAAATCAAACATTTATATAATTAATATGGATTAGCCTGCTACCTCATGCAATGGTCTCTCAATTAGATAACAATGAATTAGATCTTCACTCATAGCTGTAGAGACATGCTAATCCAGCAACTACTCTGCAGGTTTAATTGACCAATGAAAAGGCTGTGACAGCATTACTTGCTGACATTGACATTCAGCCGTCAGTACTGGTCTGCTTTTCTCCTATCTAGACTTGGAGTAGTAGACGCACTCCTCATCGACCCCCCGTTCCTGCAGTGCTTACCGGTGCTGCTGAGGTTGGGTTTCACTTGCTGGCCAATATCCGTGATTGAGACCATTGAGTTCTCTCGTAGTTTACTGTGAAATGCTAGACAGGCTCAAACAAGGTTTCACATACATAAGGATTCGTCTGCGCCTTTTCTTCAGGGAGCTTTATATCTGCTGCAGTAATATGGACATATTTAGCAGGCAGTTGTCCAGAGTAATAGAGCAGATGGCCGAGTGGTCCAAATATGTATAAGCAGTTTAGGAATCCCAAGGTTATCCAGTGAAAGTGTAGCTGAAGGTGAATAAACACCAATAAACACTAAACCAGTACAGTTTACTCTCAGTCATAGCACTAGAACATGTTTCACTGTAAAATGTTTGTTTTGTTACCCTCTGAAATGCTCTGCTGCCTTGGAATTATTTCCTTTATCGATGCCCAGAAGAGGCCATAGAACCCTGTTAAAGCACAGTGGTAACAATAAAGTATCAGAAATAGATTGGTGTTAAAGTAGGGGATATCCGATAAATTCAAATATCCATTTATCAGTCATGATTTTAATTTAGTGATTTAGATCAATACATCTTGCCTATACTGTATTGTAGACAAAATGCTACCAGAAGTGATAAAAACAGTACTAAGCTGTAGCACAATGACTAGGCCAGGGTTCTTCAATTCCAGGTTGGATGGTCAGGCCACTTGAGAGACTTCCTGGATTAAACAGTCCTGGTTTAGTAAGTGTCTACCAGCATTATTACATTTTAAGCAGTTTTAGTATGTGTCTTCATAGTTTAGAAAATCTCTACCAGGTTTAGTAGGTGATTTCAAGGGTTAGTAAGTCTTTAGCAGGTTTCGTTAATGTGTACCAATTTTAATAGGTGTCTGACAGTTTCAATTGATGTCTACCATGTTTATTGCAAGTGTGTACCAGGTTTAGTAGATGTCCACCAGGTTTAGTAGATGTCCACCAGGTTTAGTAGGTGACAGCCAGGTTTAAAAGGACTCTGTCAGTGTCTATCAGTTTTACTAGGTGTCTAACAGTTTTGATAGATGTCTACCAGGTTAGTTGCGAGTGTCCACCAAGTTAGTAGGAGTCTACCAGCCAGGTTTGGTAAGTTTCTACTATCTTATTTCATGTCTACCAGATTTAGACAGTGTGCATCACCTTTATAGCAGGCGTATACCAGATTTCGTAGATACTTTCTAGGTTTACAGCAGATGTCTATCAGATTAAGTAAGTGTCTACTGCTTAACCTTTTTGAACACTTAATAATATTTGGTTATGGTAAGATAAGAAGAGACATTTCTAGATTTGTTTAATGTTGTTTGTCTTTTAAATAGTATGCACATTTCCTGATGAATTAAAAAGAGCAAATTAAATTGGGCTGAGTTCAGAGCAATTATTGTTGAGAGTAGAGAGAATCTGAGGACAGGAAAGAATTGATTTGAGATCATTCAAGTATATTGGGTGCATCTTAATATAGTTGCTGCAGTCTGGTTTCAGGATGTACGTTCAATAATATGCACTATGCTTTGGTTTCCAGACAGAGACTAAGCCTTTTTCTAGACTACACAACATCCTGAATAGAGATTCTTCATTATTTATTTTATTATTAAATTATGTACATGATTAGGCCGAATTCCTGTCTGGGAAATCAATCCTATGGGTCGGGGGTTAAGGCTCCCAAGGTAATTTTTTTTCTTTCTATTTTTCCTAGGAAATCATTATTCAAATTGTCTGTGAAACTATTTAAACCCCTTTTAATGAATGCATTCAGCTATTATTAATTGTAATTTTCTTTACCTCCATAACATTTCATGGATGATTATTTTAATAATCGAACTACATGGGGATAGTACATGAACACGCAGTGGGGGATTATGTGACCATTATTAAAGCAAGGCCTGCGGAATTACAAGGGTCCCATGATTTCGGCCATCTTATATTCTGCTTAAAATACCCCACATTAAGAGGAAAATATGTATATCTAAGCTTTTATTTTAATAATACGAAATCTTAACATAAAATTGGTGGTTGCCAATGTGGGTAAGAATGCTTTTTTTTAATCGCTGGGCTTATTTGTGTGGACCGCATCTTTGTCTGCACCACCTATTAGTCTATGGGCTCCAGCGGCTTCTAGTGGTGTATAATGACATTGCATTTGTCCTGTGTGGGCATCCATACTCTGCTTACGTCAGCGAAATTTGGCAACATCCTTGTTCCATTAGAATTAGGCTCCCTAAGCAGTGTACAACACACAAAAAAAAATTAGCTATCATGCTATTGTAATGCAGTGCACACTCCACACAGGTTTTTACTCACAGATTTACAACATTATTAGCGATACTAAAATATTGCGATTGACACAGAGAAAAACAAAACTGTGTATTAGGTGGAATTGGCCAAAAATAGAGTACCACACGATAGCTAATTAACGCTAGCTAACTAGCTAATTTGGCTCATCTTATGTTACTATTTTTGCTAGAAAGCCCTAATATCATCCTGCTAAAAAACAGACAGTTTGTGAGGAGATAGTGATAGCAGTCGTGAAAAAAGTCGTGATGCTGAAGACTTTATTTTCTTTCATTTATGAGTCATTGTTTGATATATATTATTTGGTATTTTCTGAAATAATTCTGTACGCCACTATCGGACGAATATTTTCGGTTGCCAAATTCTTGCTTTTGAATGTTGATTTTAAATAATTTTCAATAAATTGTTCAGAACTACATTATACTACTAGAATTTAGTCCTAAGAAAAGCTGGTCTGAAAAATGAAAGTTTTTATGTAAACAGCCCATGAAGGAGGAAATTTGTATGAGTTTTGTTTTCATTTTGTATTTGTGTGTGTGCTTATTGGTTGGTAGGAAAAATGACATCAATAGGATCAACAACAAGGTCTGTTTGTAATCTGTGCCAGGAGACCACAATTTAAGTGTTGTGTGCTTACACACTAACCCTAAAATGCCTGGCCCTAATCTGAGATTATTCCTCTGCTCTAGCAAAAAATATGCCCAATCCTTAACAGCGATTATATATCAGTGCTGTAATCCAGATGGCATGGACACAAACACACATGTAATAAACAATCTGCACTTACAGCCAGTATTGATGCTCAACCACTGGTGATTTAAATGTGCACTAATCCTTCTACACTACTTGTCCAAAAGTATCCAGACACTCCTTCAAATAAGAAAATTCTGCTATGACTGAAAGTGTACCAATTGTATTCCCAATAGAATGAGATGCTCTGGAGCAATCACACTTAAGTATGAGATTACCATGCTCAGTTGTTAAGAGCAGTGGCCCCCCAGCCTGGTCCTGAAGGTTCAGTAATCTGCAAAATATTGTGTTTTTCCTGCTGTGCACAACCTACAGTAAGAGTTTCTTAGGGCGTTTTCATACTTGTCCTGAATAAATGAGTCCACACTCTGCACTGATTCTGGGCTCGTTTGGGGTAGGGACTCATTATTGCTGGTTTGTTTTCATACACACAATAACTCAAACCGTGGATGGATTGCACAGTACCATTTGTCACTTTTCCATATGTAGGTTCAGAAAAATTTCTATTCATGCAGGTCAATGTGACAAATGAGTTTGTTGACATGCTGTAAGTACACATACTTGCTACATAATCTGTTTGATGGTTCTACAAAAGCCTGGTCTTATTAGGCTAATACTGATGGAAAGAGAAAAAAACGCGATAAATCGAAACGCTCATGCTACAAAATTAACCAATCACGCAACCCCACACATGGCACGAGGAGCGGATAGCGGTTCCACTCTCGCCGTGGAGCGAATCAAGTCTACTTGAAGCGAACCGAAGACCACAAAAAACAGCTTTCACACTTGACCAAAAGTGCCCCCAAGAACAGAAAAAAGGGCTAATCAGGTTAGCTCTATAAGCTAGCTGGAGTGGGCCTTCAGGACCAGGCTTGGGAACCACAGATACAGCTTGGTCAAAAGCTTCCCTGATATAGAGCATTGAAGCAGTGGAGCTGCATTCTCTGGAGAAGGGGTTCTTATTAGCAAAGGGTCACTTGAACACCTGATTATTTAAACAACTGATGACATGCTCCTGCTTGGCTGAAATGAAAACCTGTAGCAACACCCCTGTTCTGGAGTAATGGACCGCTTTTTTCATCTTTGGGATGAGTGAGTTGAATTGGCAAAACTAGTTATTCATCAACACGACTTGACCTCACCAAAGCTTATTCCAATGAGCAATGTTTCTTCATGCAGTGTAAAGCCTTCCCAGAAAGAAAGGGGGACAAAGCACAATATAAAAAGGGTAATAATTCTCTTGATTTGAGAAGAAATGTTGAACGAGCAGGTGTCTACATACTTTTAGGCATTTGCCGAGTTTATTCTCCCCTGATTTTGTCTTACAAGAAATGGACTGGGACTATTTGCAGTTTTATTTATTTATCTATTTACTATTTTGGCGGTAATGTCTCTATAGGCATCTCCCTCGACTGCTCAGAAAGCTGCTAGTACTTTTCGAACAAACTCCTCTGGAGAAAAAGCGAGTGGGATTGCCATTTAATCAGTTCGCCTCTGATGTCCTCACATGTAACTAAATCTAACTGTGCTGTGTGTGTGTGTTTGATTCTTTTTTTTGCCTTAAATGAATATTTGAAATCCTAAACGCACTGCCTCATTCTCTCACTAGTGGGCAACAGTTTACCCGCCTCAAAGGAGAGGAGGTGGGCAACTGGAGCGGCCTCGTTAGTTACCCTGATGATGGAGGGATGAAGCCAGCCAGAAATGGGAGGAAAAGGTACAATACAGCACTAAAACAGCCTGACTACACCAACAACAAAAAAAAAAGAGAGAAAGAGAGTGAGAGTGAACAAAACATGAATGCCCCCTTCATGCATGTTGTTGTTGTTGAATTGATTAACATCAGCACCCGTCAGCAAAGAGCTACAATTGTCCTGCCTACTAACAGCACAGCCAATCAGAGGCAGGGAACTAATTAGGTTCCATTTCTTAGAGTTGCAGAGAGTATTTCCAGGTCAAGGTGGACTTAACAGGGTGCTAAAAACAAGTGTAGTTTTCAGAGGAAAGCCTTGGGGGCTTTATGGTTGATTTTAAACCCGCTATTTAATGCTGCCTATGACGCTAACCCACCTGTCTGCATGTTGACAGATGCGTCCGTCAGAATTTTCAGCACTCAGAGAGCTCCGTAATAATCACACCCTGCCTAGCCGATATTAAGAAGAAAAAAAAAGAAAAGAGAAGGTAGGCCATTGAGGATGATGGCATCTCCAATCAGTTTCTCTTTCTTGCCAAACCTCCCCCCTTTCCCCATTTCTGGGAATGATGTCTGTTCCTTTTCCATCCGGTCTGAGAGGGTGCATTCGTTCACTGCCCTCAGTGCTTGGAGTGCTCCTGGTCTGCTTGTGCATGCTGTCTGAACCCCACACCCACCCTCCCCACCTTTTGGATATCTGACTCTCCCATTAGTCACTCCCCGCCCCTGTCTTGCATCACCCTCACCCTGACCCGGTGGTGACACTGCGAGTCCTCGCCCTGTTCCTCTCCGTGCTCTGGCTTACTGTTTCTCTGTCTCCCATCAGCCCTTGCTGCCCATCTCCAAACCCTGCCAGTGTGCACCAGTACGCGTAGGTCACGAACGCAGCACACTTGTGTTTGAGCGTTTATGTGTGTGTGTTACCGACACTTCTGCCTAACTTCAGTCTTCTGTCCTGCATCGTCATCTTGTCTTTGACTGGGATCGCGTTGCTGTTTTGTTTGGTTATTTTTCATTCATTGTGATCTGGGATCAGCAAAAGTGGGCCATGCCTCTGCACAAGGCGTGTGGACGCGGGCCCAGAACACCCCTGGTAACCCAGTGTGCACCACTGTAGGCTACAGCACAGTTACATGTCCATGTCCTCACTCCAGTCAGAGATGTATGAAATTGCTCTTTGTGCTTCTGATTTTTTCTGCTTAAGCATCTTCCTTTTTGTTTCGTTTTGTTATTTCATTCTTCCTTCTGCACTTCAGACACTCTCATGACTGTTGTACTGTGTTTGATTTCATAGTGTCATCTGACATCCACCACCACGTTGGCTCAAATTCAGAGGCGCCTTTGGGTCAAGATTGAGTCTTAAGTGCCCTGATAAATAGAACTAGAGCATAGAGTGAATAGAGCATAAGGTGCTAAGCAGTTAAGCACATCATCAGGCTTTGAAGCTGTGAAAAATGTGTTTAAAAAAGGGGCACTCTGGCCAAAAGCAAAGAAACAAACCTTCACTATATCTCTTATACACATGCCTACTTACCTCCACAGTAACCTTCAAGCAATAAACAAAATAAAGTCTAAAGAAAATGAAAGCCTTAGCGCCGTCTCAGAGCAATCTGAGTTGTGTTCTGAAGCAGTTGTAGATACGGGTGGTCTTAAAATGAATCACTTTGGGGAATAAAACATTTTATAAATGATCTAAAAAATAGAATCAGTTGCAGACGAGGGAAGGTTGTAAATCAATAATTTTGTAGGTCTGAACATTTGTGGTCACTAAGAGGTCTGGAATCAGTCAGTTTGGGGATTAGAACCTTTTGTAGCCATTGAGAGGTCTCAAACGAAAGGAGTTGAATATTAGAACCAGTTTTAGTCAGGGAAAGGTCTCAAATCAATCAATTTGTAGATCTGAACTTTTGTGGTCACTAAAAAGTCTGGAATTAGACAGTTTAGGGATTAGAACATTTGTAACTATTTAGAGATCTCAATGGATTTAGGGATTAGAACAAATTGTAGTCATGGAGAAATCTTTAAAAAAAAAAGAAAGATTAAGATTAAATTCAGTTTCAGTCAGATGGGTTCTTTTGGTTACAATGTATATACTCGGAACAACTGCATACTTTTGCTTTGAAAGTTTGTTTTGGTTTGAAGGTTATTGCTGGATATACAAGAAATAACTATTACCTAATTGCTAATTGCTTTCCCAGTGAATATGAGTAAAGCATTGTTGCATGAGTATTGCATAAGAGGCATGAAACATGCTAGTTGAAATGATTTTGGAATGAGTTTTTGGCCAGAACATCCCTTTAGAGCTAAAGGTACTCCAGAAACTTGCGAATAAGAGCTCATCGCCTGTACAGGTATGTTTAGTGACTGTAGGAAACATGGTCACCAAGGTTCTATTCCTTTCTGTACCCCAATCCTTACTGAGAAGCAAAGCAAAGATGCTGGATACCCAGTTTATCCACTACCCAGGACTAGAGATTGCTAGTCCGAATCCGGTCATGCAGCTTGCCATCAGCTGCTGGAGCATTGAGAGAAAGCACAATTGGCCTTGCTCTCTCAGGGTGGCACATCAATCCAAAAGGGTGATGTCGCTCAACACAGGGTATCTGTGAGCTGATGTTTCGGAACCGAGTCGCTGCGCTTTCCTCCGAGCGTGCTGTAATGCTACACGGCAATGCTACATCAGCAGCAGTTCAAAAAGAGGTTGTGGCTGACTTCACATGTATCGGAGGAGGCATGCGCAAGTCTTCACGCTCCTAGTTTTGGGGCATTACTAGTGATGGAGGCAGTCCAAAGGTCCTAAAGAGTGGGTTGCGTAATTGGCCTTGTAATTTGGGGAGAAAATGGCATTAAAAAAAGAATATGGGGGTGGAATACATGCTAGAACATCCAGCACAGGTGCTAGCCCTGGGGTTGCTTCACTTTTGAGACATTGTGACGTCCATGTTTTCTACAGTCACTGGTTATCTTTACTGATAACAACGTCAAGCGAGTGGTTTTGCGGCGCTTTTTATAGCCACTCGCATAAAATTAAATTTCATAGCCATAAAGCTTGTGGACCTCTTGGCTCCAGAGTGATGTAAAATCAGCTGCTATTTTGGCTCTAGATTAATGCAGTTAGCAGCCATTTTGGCTGTAGACTAATGTACAGAGTCTGGCCAGAGGCAGTATAGTGATGCAGAGCCAATGTCCATTACTGTGTGTAAAGCTAATTAAGCCTGAAACAGTGGGCACTTAAACTCTCTTATAGATTTTATTAGAAGAAGAGAGAGAGATTTGGGCCTTGATGTATTACAGCATGCTGCTGTTCAGACACCTCCATGTCCTGCTGTTCTTCTTCACCTGCTAAAAGCTTCAGCATTCTCGTGTTCTTTTTGTTTCATAATCAAGGTGGATGACCCACACACACACACACATTAGCACGCACATCTGTGTGTGTCTCCATGCTGTGTCTCTGTTATCATTAATGTGATGGGACCCCTCTGAACCCTGCCTCTTCTGAAACACATGAAGCAGTTTGAAAATGTTTGAACTAATTAGTGCAGCTGGAAGGGTGTGTGTATGTGTGTATCTCTGTGTGTGTATCTGTGTGTATGTGTGTGTGTGGGTGTGTGTATGCAAAAGAAGAGGAGACCTTAACTGCAGCAGGCAGCAAAAATGATACCAGCTTAGATTTAGAGTCAGCTACTCTTTTTGTGAGGGTGTCTGCCAGTATGTGTGTGTTTGTGTGAGTGTGAGCGTGTGTGTGTGTGTGGTCAGGGTTTAGTTTAGTGTAGTGTAGCTGCTGTATGACTGTGTGTGTCCTGGCAGGTATCTGGAGAGCTCAGATAGACCCCTCCAGTACAACTCGACCACCTGCAGAGAACTGCGACAAGAAATCACCGACGTCAAAGTGCTTTCCATGTGAGTCCCTCGCACTTTCACTGCCTCCCACTGACTCGCCCTCTTTTTCTCGTTCTTTGTAATTTTGTCTTTGTTCCTTTCCTAATTCATTTCAGTTCAAGGCGAGTCCCAAGTCAGTACAGGCCAGTCTCAAGTAGAGTTCTGAATCAGTACAAACAAGAA
The DNA here is from genome assembly GCF_023375975.1 of Astyanax mexicanus. Classification (NCBI taxonomy): domain Eukaryota; kingdom Metazoa; phylum Chordata; class Actinopteri; order Characiformes; family Acestrorhamphidae; genus Astyanax; species Astyanax mexicanus. The sequence continues at coordinate 26,435,596 of NC_064424.1, read as the reverse complement.
CTAAGGTGAGTCCCAGGTCAGTGCAGGCCATTCTAAGATCGAGTCCTGAGTCATTAAAGGCCAGCCTTAGGTCAAGTCCCTAGTCAGTACAGGTTGTTTCAGGTTAAATCAGTACGAGCTAGTTTCAAGGCGAGCATTGGGTGTGTAAAGGCTAGTTTAGTCCTGAGTCAGTACAGGCCAGGTTCGGGTCAAGCTGAGAGTCAGTACAAGCAGGTTTCAAGGCAAGCCTTGGGTCAGTATAGGCCAGGTTTAATATGAGCACCGAGTCAGTATAGACCAGTTTCAAGTCAAGTCCAGAGTCAGTACAGGCCAGTTTTGTGTCTTCAGTAGGTATTGGCCAGTTTTAGGTCAAGTTCTGAGTCAGTACAGACCAGTCTCTGAGTCAATACAAGCAAGTGTCAAGGGGAGTCCCAAGTCAGAACAGGCTAGTCTCTGGTCAAGTCCTAAATCAGTATAGAGCAGTTTTATTTCATGCCCTGGGCTAGTATTGCCAGTAAATTCCTACATCAGTACAAGTAGGTCTCAAAGTGAGTCTTTGCTTGTACTAAATAAAGTTCTAAGTCAGTACAAGCAATTCTTAACTCAAGTTCCAATCAGTAAGTCCAATTACAGTATAGGGAAGTCCTCATTCAGTACAGGTAGGTCTCAAGTCCTGAGTCAGTACAGGCAAGTCTCAAGTCCAGAGTCAGTACAGGCAAGTCTCAAGTCCTGAGTCAGTACAGGCAAGTCTCAAGTCCTGAATCAGTACAGGCAAGTCTCAAGTCCTGAGTCAGTACAGGCAAGTCTCAAGTCCTGAGTCAGTACAGGCAAGTCTCAAGTCCTGAATCAGTACAGGCAAATCTCATGTCCTGAGTCAGTACAGGCAAGTCTCAAGTCCTGAGTCAGTACAGGCAACTCTCAAGTCCTGAGTCAGTACAGGCAACTCTCAAGTCCGGAGTCAGTAGAGGCAAGTCTCAAGTCCTGAGTCAGTACAGGCAAGTCTCAAGTCCTGAGTCAGTACAGGCAAGTTTCAAGTCCTGAGTCAGTACAAGCAATTTTCAAGTTCTGAGTCAGTACAAGAAAGCTCTAAGTGTAATGCTGAGCAGTTCTTATGTCCTAGGGTGGTATAAGCAGGTCTCAAGTCCTGAGTCGGTACAAGCAGGTTTCAGGTCCTGTTTCAGTATAAGCAAGCTTTAAGCCAAATCCTAAATCAGTACAGGCAAGTTTCCAGTTATAAGTCAGTACAAGCAATTTTCAAGTTCTAAGTCAGTACAAGAAAGCTCTAAGTTAAATCCTGAGTCAGTACAGACAAGCTTTAATTTCTAAGTTGGTACAAGCAAGTCTCACGTCCTAAGTCAGTACAGGCAAGTATCAAGTCCTGAGTAAGTACAAGCAGGTCTCAAGTCCTGAGTCAGTACAGACAAGTTTCAAGTTCTGAGTCAGTACAAGAAAGCTTTAAGCTAAATCCTAAATCAGTACAAGCAGGTCCCAAGTCCTAAATCAGTACAGGCAAGTTTTAAGTCCTGAATCAGTACAGGCAAGTCTCAAGTCCTGCGTCAGTACAGGCAAGTCTTAAGTACAGGCAAGTCTCAAGTCCTGAATCAGTACAGGCAAGTCTCAAGTGCTGCCTCGGTACAGGCAAGTCTTAAGTACAGGCAAGTCTCAAGTCCTGAATAAGTACAGACAAGTCTCAAGTCCTGCGTCAGTACAGGCAAGTCTTAAGTACAGTCAAGTCTTAAGTCCTGAGTCAGTACAGGCAAGTCTCAAGTGCTGCGTAGGTACAGGCAAGTCTTAAGTACAGGCAAGTCTCAAATCCTGAAACAGTACAGGCAAGTTTAAAGTCCTGAGTCAGTACAGGCAAGTCTCAAGTCCTGAATAGTACAGGCAAGTTCCAATTCCTAAGTCAGAACAAGCAGGTTTTACATTCTAAGCCAGTACAGGAAAGCCACATGTCCTTATTTAGTATCGACAAACCTTAAACTCTAAGTCAGTACAGGTACGCTAAAGTCGAGTCGAGAGTTAGTCCAGAGTCAGTCCAGGCCATCTTTAAGTCGAATTTCAAGTCAGCACAAGCCAGTCTGAAATTAAATTCCAGATTAGTATGGGCAAGTCTAAAGGCAAGTTTTAAATGAGCACAGATCAGTCATAGGTTGAGATTGAGTCATTACAGATTAAGACCCATGACTCAAGTGTGTTATCCACTGACTCTCAGGCAGTCACTCTCTCTCTTTCTCTCTCTCACTCTCTCTATCACAAACACACACACACACACATTCTTAAGCATGCTAGATCTGCTCTGTCTGCAGAGTGGGATCTCCTGAGGGAGTCATGTTTCTAATGAAGGTTCCGACTGGAAGAGCAAAGTCAGTAAAGGGCATTTATTCAGAGACATGCTATTTTTATTCCTCTTCTCGCTCACATTTTCTCTCTTTTTCCCTTTCTCTTGCACGCACACACACACACCCTTTGCTCTGGCATGTCTTCTCCTTATATCTACTCCGTCGCTCCTCACTCTTTGTGTATTTATATACCCTTGTGAATGTTCCCTCTGTGTATGTACAGTAACATGTTTGTGATGTGTTTGTTGCATGTGTGTGTGTGTTTTATGTTTGTGTCTGTGGGTGTGTGCTCCAGGGTGAAGACCTCAGAGTTGTTTGAAAGATGGAGGAATCTGCAGGCTTGTATGTGGGGCCAGAACAAGGAGGAGACTGCCAACTTCAAGTGAGTAAATGCAAGGGCGTAGGAGCGGGCTTGATATTGGGGGGGACACATTTGCCAATATGAACCCAAGCCCACCCAATAGTTTCCTAGAACAACATTTGTGGAAATTACTTTTAATTAAAAGTAAATTATTATTATTATAAGGTGATTTTACAACCTAAACATGTTACTCCACATTACAGTTAATGTTGTTAGAAAAATTATGCATGCAATGTCTGAATTATATACATATGACAAAAATTATCAGTTATCACCTAATATTTAAAATAATATTGTCAATTCTGTCGTATATTTACATTTTCTCCTGCACTCTTATTTTTTTTCTACTGAGAGCTCTTCTTAAGATGGTGTCCTTTTATGTAAAAGAATGTAATTACGTTTCATAGACATTTTTATAAACGTCAGGATAAGTGGTCTTACTGTGAATTACAAATGAACAGAAGTCACGTTACAGCAGTGTTTCTCAACCCAGTTCTTACATATTCTACTGCATATTAACAATGTTCTGCATATTCTAGAGCTTCCTCTGTTGGATATACATGATTAATTTAGGCTCCATAGGGGGCTAAAGGATTTTAACAGGTAAACTCAGTAAATGACTGTTTATTAGCTGATCAGGTGGAAAACACTAGTTTAGGGCAGTGATCGGGGTTAAGTAACTGCTTTAAACTACCAGCTTAAAGTACTGTACTAAGTTCTGGCTATCCTCTACATCCAGCTTCTAGATAACTAGTTAGCTAAATTAATTTTCGTTCATTATAGCTAAGTCCTGTAATCCTAAATGAATAAACAGTTTGAAAATTAAAGTGATTAGCTGATCAGGTACGGGGAAACATTACATATATAGTTAATTTTTTTTCTTTATGCCTGACTCCCAATCTAGCTCATTCCAAAGATAAACTAACTCACTCTCACAGCTGCAGTTTATTAATCACAGTGGGTTTAAACTGTGTGCTGATTCAGAGACGTGTATTTTAACCAGCTATCAGAAACATATCATCACAGTTTACGTGGTTAGCCTATCGTTACCTTTTTTATTTTAGTAAAATCTCCGTATATCCAGATCTGTTTTAAAATCAGCTGAAGCTGCTGCATCCCGATCACGCTGCTAAATCTCACAGCGAGGGGGCGGGGCTTCCCCAACAGCAAACTGCTTCTGCTCCGCGCGCCGCAAAACCAGCAAGCTGATTGGCTGTTTCTACTGAGAGGCGGGACTTAATACCTGAACCAGCTCCGTGATTGGTCCGGTCTGTCTCCTCATTAATAATACAGCTGATCTGAGCGAACTGATGTCATTTTTGGGGGGGACAAATCCAACTGTTTCTAATGTCCCACCCATCCCCCCCGGTTCCTACGCCTATGAGTAAATGTAATGTACAGGGGTTGGACAATGAAACTGAAACACCTGTCATTTTAGTGTGGGAGGTTTCATGGCTAGACTGAACCAGCCTGGTGGCCAATCTTCATTAATTGCACATTGCACCAGTAAGAGCAGAGTGTGAAGGTTCAATTAGCAGGGTAAGAGCACAGTTTTGCTCAAAATATTGCAATGCAACATAATTATGGGTGAACCAGAGTTCAAAAAAGGAAAAATTGTTGGTGCACATCTTGCTGGCGCATCTGTGACCAAGACAGCAAGTCCTTGTGATGTATCAAGAGCAACAGTATCCAGGGTAATGACAGCATACCACCAAGAAGGACCAACCACATCCAACAGGATTAACTGTGGACGCAAGAGGAAGCTGTCTGAAAGGGATGCTAACCCGGATTGTATCCAAAAAACATAAAACCACGGCTGATCAAATCACGGCAGAATTCAATGTGCTCCTCAACTCTCCTGTTTCCATCAGAACTGTCCGCCGGGCCAATAAACTATTGTGGTCTAAAATCAGGTGTTTAATTTTCATTGTCCAACCCCTGTATTACAGACCACCACGGACAACAACTAATAGTGCTCAAGACCTCTGGTTTCTAGTCTTAGCCTTATGCCCTTAATATTTTAGTTAGTTCCATATGATTAAGACCCTACTCCTAACCAGATCCAGCCCTTTAACTCCTTTCCTGAGTTAATGGTCTTGTGTTAGATGCAATATGCAGGACCAGGTCTGAGACCCACAGCTCAGGACCATTGTTACACTTGTGGTGGCTTAGGGTTATTGATGACAGGGTTGTGCGTTCAATATTTTAAGTCACATCAGCTCATTGTTTAAAGACTAAATAGATTATGCATACAAATAAAAGAACCGTGTAGCCACTGTGAACATATAAGATGCTCTGTCAAGTTTTGGGGCTGCATCTTGTGTAGGGTGTCTTGAATTTGTGCAGTTTACAATTAAATCTCAGGACTATTAATAGATCTGTCATGATAAATACATTATCAACCTATCGTGCAATATATTTGCACAACCTCAATAAGTTCAACAATCAACAATAAAACACTGGTTTTGTTTTCGTTAATTTACAATTTGCTGTAGACAGAATCTCTCAGAAAAAAAATATATATAGCCAAAATGTTCTTATAGTGTTTAAGTAGCAATGCATTACAACAGTTTAGCTCAACCACTACATGGTGCAAGAAAACTTTCCGTCTCATGATTATTTCATGAAGACAATTTTTTTCCAGGTGTTGCTGCCCAATAGAATAGTGCACCACCATCATTCATTTTAATTGAACTAAGAGGTGCTGTATAATCTGTATAATCTAAACAATGAAAAGAAGTAATTATGCTAATAATTTATGCTTAAAATTAAAGTATTTCATGCAAAAACGCTATGTCATTGTGTAGCTCTAACTCCACCCCATTTTTTTCTGTCCATTAGGATGTCTCTGTCTCGGTGCTGCAACGCCCCCTCTTTCTTGTTCACCACAAGGAGAAACACTCCTTCAGGAACAAAACTCCGCTACGAGGTCGACACCAGTGGCATCCTTCACATCAGCCCTGAGATTTACAAAATGCTCCCTGAAGTAAGTGTACACAATCCACACACACACACACACACACACACACAAACACACACACACATGCTACAGCCCTGTCTGCATTCTTTCCACACAGCAGGATCTGTGTAGCCGCACCCCAATCAAACCTTTCCAAACTGTCAAGCAGTTGTTGCCCAGCAACCTTTGCAGAGCAACTGCAGCCTACCAACTTCATCCCGGCAGCGGTTACCTAGCAACAGTTTCACTCTCTCCGAGCGTATTGTGCTGGTGGTGCTCTGTAAATGTCCTGTCTGTCTGATCTCGTACTGTAGGACATGCCGTACTCCAAGTCCCAGTTTAAGAAGTGTGCCGTGATTGGAAACGGAGGGATCATCAAAAACAGCAAATGCGGGAAAGAGATCGACTCAGCCGACTTCGTCTTTCGGTAAGCTGCTCTGCAGCTGAAGAGTTTTTGTGTCACACACTTAATCAGGGTTGCACACAAAGTACACATACTTCAGGTGGTCCTTTGAGTGATACTCTTTTGAATCCATATAGAAGCATTTTTGTAAAATATACACTACTTGTCAAAAGTTTTTTCTCTTTATTTTTGCCATTTAAGCTCTTCAGGTCCAGTCAGTATCTGGATCCAGTACATACAATTGTGCAGTAAATTGCCAGGGTCTTTATTTAAAGGAAAACAACTGAAAACTAAAAAAAGTTACACAAAGAGGTCTGGCTGACCCACATGGCCACGCCTTTACCTCAGCTTAGCATGACTGGACTAAGTCTCAGTTTCAGCAGTGAGGAAAAGAATTAGAGATCTGACTGGTGAAGTGCAGTAATAAAGTCACAACTAAGATACTGTATGTAAATAAATAAGCGGCTTGTTTGGGCCAAAATTAAAACTAAAAAACAGGAGTGTTCTAAAACCTTTGATGGGTAGTGTATCTGTGAGTGTGGCACATTCGATGTATAACAGTTCTGTAAAAGGAATGAGTTGTTCTTTAAGTTTCTCACTCTGTTTGTTTCTGATCCTCAGGTGTAATATTCCTCCCATCTCTGATAAGTATGCAGCAGATGTGGGAACCAAGACTGACCTTGTGACCATTAACCCAAGCATTATCACAGAGAGGTGACACACACATATACACACAATACCACATGCAAAATTCTGCATAGATGTTTCATTTTTGTCTTAATTGTTATTAATCTCAGGTTTTTCTCTTCTTAAGATTTTATAGTTTTGATTGGCTAAATTGTATGATATTAATATTAGCAAAAAAAATGACTGAAATTACTTTTAAAAAATGTAATTGCGATTAAAACCACGATTTAATCATTAGGGATGTCCCTGATCTGATCACATGATTGGAAATTGGGGACGACCATGTATTTTTCAAAGGATTGGAATCAGGTGGAAAAGATCGGGATCACTGATTTAACAAAAATGTAACGTTACGTTGTTACTCCACTTTACTGAAACACACATATACATTCATTAAACTGTTTACACTACACACTCACGTTCACACCTCTACCACCTCCCTCTCTCTACTCCTCTGTCTGCTCCAGGTTCCAGAAGCTGGAGAAGTGGCGTAAGCCATTTTATGACGTGCTCCTGAACTACGAGAACTCGTCCGTGGTCTTGCCGGCGTTCTACAACATGCGCAACACGGACGTGTCGTTCCGGGTGAAGTACATGCTGGATGACTTCGATTCGCAGCGCGGCGTGTTCTTCTTCCACCCTCAGTACCTGCTGAACGTGCAGCGCTTCTGGGCCGTGCAGGGCGTGCGAGCCAAGCGGCTGAGCAGCGGCCTCATGCTGGTCACGGCCGCCATGGAGCTGTGCGAGGAGGTGCACCTGTACGGCTTCTGGGCTTTTCCCATGAACCCCTCCGGCATCTTCATCACCCACCACTACTACGACAACGTCAAGCCCCGGCCGGGCTTCCACGCCATGCCTCACGAGATCTTCAACTTCCTGCACATGCACGCCCGCGGGATCGTACATGTGCACACGGGCGTGTGCAGGTGATCTCGGTTCCTCGTGGCGCCAGCCGCAGAGCCCACCCCTGACCTGATTTCCAAACCGTCAGGCTTCACGCGTGTCTTCAGTGGGCTTCCGGCCACGAGTTCTGTAAAATAAGCAACAGCCAGAGGGTGTCTAATGGTGTGAGTGTGTGAGAGAGTGTGTATGGTGAGTGTGTGTGTGTGTGTGTTAAAGACAGGATCTCTGCCTTAAAGGCCAAATCTTTTCTTTCACGCTGTGTTTTTGATATTGTGCGACTTTGTCAGTGCTGTCGCTACATGGTTCTTGTTGCAAGGTGATTTTTTTTGTGGCGTCGTTTTTGTGAAATTGTGGCTTTATATAATTCACTTTGGAAGAGGGCCAACGTACAGAACCAGTCTAAAGTTAGGACACACCTTAAATTCAGTGTTTTTTTTATTACTTAAAAAATGTTCTGCATTGTAGATTAATACTAAAGTCATCCAAACTATGAAGAAAACAAATGGAATTCATTAGTAAACAAAAAAGTGTTAAACAAACCAGAATATGTTTTATATTTTAGATTCTTCATAGTAAGAACTTCTTGCTTAGATGACAAATTTGCACATCTTGGCTGGATTTTCTCAGTCAGTTTTATAAGGTAGAGTCACCTGGAATGGCTTTCAGTTAACAGCTGTGCTGAACTTGTCTAAAGTTTAAACCGAAATATTTTAAGAACTTTGCAGTCGCATTTTACATTACGATGGAACTGGCTCTCATCAGGACCGCCCCAAGAACAGATGACCAAGAGTTCCCTCTGTTGAACAGGATAAGTTTATCAGAGTTACCAGCCTCAGAAACCTTAAGTTAACAGCACCCCAGATAAGAGATGAGAGCTAAACAAAAGCTCTCACAGAGTATTTTGGTTTTTGTAACGCTTTTAAGTTTCACATAATTCCTTTTGTGTCAGGATGACTTGAATATTCATTTACAAAATAGGAAATAAAGAAAAAAACATTGAATGAGAAGGTGTGTCCAAACTTTTGACTGGGACTGTAGATCCTTCAGTGACGCTTCATTTGATGGCTACCTGCATAGGAATTTCATTACATATTCATAAGCACTGAATGATGTATTTCACATATTTCCATAGAAACGGCTTAGGCTGGTAATGACACAAGGTGACAGAGGTTCAGTTATAACACTGCTATGAAATCTCTTTCCCTAGTTATGTCACTTTTAGGGGACATATGTCTAATTAAGCAAATCTTTCTTTATAATTTTCTTCACTACACATACAGATTGTATTGTGGGCATCTTTTGTTCAGTACATCTATTAAATATATTAATGTAACTTTATCATGCATGCACATTGTATTTTATTTTTCTTCAGCTTGTCTTTTATTTAATTATGTTGAATTTTGATGCATATTTTGTTCCATAGTTTTTAAGCTATTAACATCTTTCCAGCACCACATTTTTGTGTGATTTATGTGTGTTTCAGGCTTGTATACAGCCTTTGGATTGGATGTACCATTTCCACAAAGCTGTGGAGTTTGTTTCAGTTGAGCTTTTTTCTATAGGAAAGAATTGAGTGCACTATTATTTTTTTATATAATTTTATTTCTATTTTTTTTTTCATATTTCCCTTAATTTAGCTACTCAGCTGTATATCCAATAGTGATGCCGCAACATAAGCTGCTGCTGATGCATCATCACAGAGCACTTGGAGCAAAGCGCAGCGACTCGGTTCTGATACATCAGCTCTCACAGATGCCTTGTGCTGACTGACATCACCCTTTGGAGTGATGAGGAGAAATAGCACCATCGACCCACCCAGAGAGGCCAATTGTCCTCTCTCAGATTCTGGCAGCTGATGGCAAGCTGCATGGCTGGGATTCGAACCAGCGAACTCCCGATCATAGTGCCAGCTCTTTAGAGTGCTCTATTCTTATAGCATAATGGCCCAAACACAGCAGCCATTTGCAGGCCTGTTGCAACAAGGCAAGCAAACCAAGCAATTGCCTAGGGCCCCGAGCTGTCCTGGGGCCCCCAGATAACGACTGGTTATAAATTAAATACGATAAAAAACCCTGTAATTAGTTGCTTAGCCAGCCAGCCAAGTTCGTGATTCCAGCAGCCGGCAAAATATAAATCTTCAGCAATCGTTAAGCATGAAGAGTTATCCATTGGAAATCCAGAAAAAAAAGAGAAAGGCATTTTGCTTGTGGTCCCCAAACACTCTGTCAACCCCCTGGTACATCATATCAACCACCTAAGATGTCAGTCATAGATAGCGACGGCCAAGAAACCCAATAATAGCAACACCCTAACTGCCACCAAGCAACACCATATAATCAACATCATAGCAACCAGCGATTCTTTACTTGTCCGTATACTACTACAGTACAACAAAACTGTTCTTAGAAAACTTATAGAAAGCTTAACCTGGGCACAGTGCAGGTTCAGCCATGTTACAGCGCCCCCTGCAGCAGAGGTAAGTGCCTTCCTCAAGTCCCCAACAGAGTGGCAGCTTAGCGGATATTGATCCCTCTGATCCATATCCCAATGCTCTGACCACCAAGCCACCACTGCCACCAAACAAGCCCCCTCTCTACAGCTCTATGTTTTTAAGTATACTTGTATAAAAAGATAGTAAAACAGTACTGTGTATGTAATACATTCAGTTTTAGTATTATTTGGAATGAGAAATCATTTTACATTGTTTGTGTTGCAGAAATCTGTTAATAAAAACACAAGTATTGCTTTTTTTTTCAAGTAAGTATGTTATTCAGTGCTTATGTGTGTGTTAAGAATTCTCTATGCAGGGAGCCTTCAAATAAACCTTCACAAGCCTGTGTAAGAGTCTTACAGACACTAAATAATAAACATTATCATGAAACTGTAAATGACTTCTAGCTATTATAGAACTGCTTCATTCTTCGCTATTTATCTATTGCTATGGTACTTCAGAAGAGACAGGATGACGTTCTTTCAGAACCTCTCTGGACACCTTTTTATTATTCATGATGAAAAGCTTCACTCACGATCACTTACGCATAAACCTCAACTGTCAGCAAATGTCTGCGCGGTTGTTTTCAAGTTCAAGGGAACAATGTCGTTGGCTCAGATAGTTTATAAATATTTATAAGCATTTTATAAGTATTGTTAAGCACAGTTTCTGAAGTCTTTATGAAGCTTACATGTGGCCCTTTCACAACTCAGCCTTGAGACTGTTCGTCACTCCTGGACTCGCTGCAGACCTCGCTCTGTTCTTCAGAAGAGTCTGGGTGATCTTTCTGCTAAGCTACAGCTTTATATACACAGATGAAGTTGTTTTGTTTTTGTCTTATGTCAGTCTTACTTTTGACGTTGCTTGTATATACAAATATTGAGCTCCTGTTAAGAGGTTATAATATAAAGAGTTTTTTTTATGACAGCTAGTTGAAAGATAAAGAGCATGTCAGAAAAGCAATATAGTGCATAAACAGCATCCTCAAGCTTGTATACATAAGAAGCTCATAAGAAGCACTTCTTTCACTTCTTTCTTTACCACAAGTGTCATCCCCATGTCACCCCTGCAGTGTCTTCTTCCACCTTGAAAGTGGTTGCAGCAAAATGAACTTTTATGTGTGTACGTTCATTGTCAAAAAAAAAAAAAGTTGCACCCAAAAGAAGTGAATAGAAACACCTCTTTGTCTAATTTCAACAGGAAGATACTAGTCCAAAAACTGCTAAAGTGATACACAGATACTATGCCAGGGCCATCCACATCGCCAGATCACTCCCTGTTTGAAAATTTGTGGGATGCTATTGGACACTATAGTATCAGCTCTGGAAAAAATTACAAGAGACCATCTTCCTCTTGATTATATTCCAGAGTTTCCAATCAAAGAAAATCGTCATTTTTAAATGGTCTCTTATTTTTTTCTCCAGAGCTGTATGTCCAAAATGATCCAAACACCCCTTTAAGGTGCCTTTTAATTGCTATCACAGGCATCGATTGGCCAGTAAAATGGCATGGTCTAGAGCCATATAATATATATTCCTAAAGTGACACTAGAGCTCAATCCAATACATTTGGGATGAGTTATAGTGGAGGAATTAAACATCTAACAGATCAGATCTATCAGAACCTAACCTCACTGATGCTCCCCAAAGTGTAAATCTTTTCCAGAAGAGTGGAGGCAGTTACAGCAGAGAATGAGCCTTTTAGACACTTTGGGCCAGATTCATAAAACTGGTATATAAACGATACACTCTTACATGTGACCTCAGGAACAGGGAGTTAAAAACCTAAAAAGATTGTGCATATTATTAAGCAAGACCAAATGCTTGATTAAGTGTCAAAATGGACCAAAAGCCTCAAAATCAGAGCCACGGATTGCTTTGCATAAATGAAGAAGTGCTGATTAGTGCAGTACAGTATACAAATAATAAGTAATTATCTTTTTATTAAAGCAGCAGTATGTGATATTAGTGTTTTTGGCTCCTGAGCTCCCCCTGCAGCTGGAGTGTGTAAATTGCATTAAATACAAATCCTGCTGTGCACTTGCCTTTGATGACAAGCTGAGGTATACAGAAGTGGTATCTAAAGTAAAAGAGTCATGTGAACTGTGACTGTACAGTAATATTACAGGATTTTAAATTAATACAGTACAAGACAAAAGTTTGGACACACCATAAGTTCAGTGCTTTTTAATTTTCTTATTGTATAAGTAATCTAAATTAAGAAAAAAATACCTATGGAATTATTTAATTGAATTAAATTCAACTGATGCTCTCTTAATGTGTTAGAGAGCATTAGTTGAATTTATATACAGTAAATAACCATATTTGAATAATGTTTTAATTCATATTATGGCAACATCAACTTAACAAAGTAAAGAAAATATACTTTAAAGTCAATTAATCCTACACAATTTTAAAAACAATTTGAAAGCGTCTTCAAGTGCAGTTGCAAAGTCTATCATCGGCTATATTGATGAAACTGGCTCTCATCAGGACTTCCCAGGAAAGGAAGAGCATAAGTTTCCTCTGTTGCACAGGATAAGGTCATCAGAGTTACCAGCCTCAGAAACTGCAGGTTAACAGCTTAAACACAGATAAAATTATTTTGGTTTGTTTAACACTTTTAAGTTACTACATGATTTCTTATGTGTTCCTTCATAGTCTGGATGACTCCCGTGTTCCCACGGGTCCTTAAAATTAAAATTTTGATAATTAAGGTTTTAAATTGTCTTAAATTTACTGTAAATTTGCTGTAAGTAATTAAACTTTTAGATGGTGCATTTAATGTCAGTGGAAAAGCACATACTTACATTAGTGGCAAGTTACTGGGAAGAGAACTAAGGTTAGCCTAGAGCTAGCTAACTTTAGCTGCAAGCTAGCCAACGTTACTGGGGAGAGAACTAAGGTTAGCAGAGTTAACATTAGCAAAGAGCTAGATAAAATTAATTGGGAGAGAATTAAGGTTAGTGGAGTTAACATTAGCGATGAGCTGGCTAACATACTAACATTAGCAGCGAGTTACTGGGGAGAGAGCCAAGGCTAGCATAGCGCTAGCTAACATTAGCGGAGCTAGCTAACATTAGCGGAGCTAGCTAACGTTATTGGGGAGAGAGCTAGCTAACATACTAACACTAGTGGCGAGTTAGCTGTGTTACTGTGGAGAAAACTAGGGTTAGCAGAGAGATAGCTAACATGCTAACATGTTCTGCATCACAGTGGAACAAAATTGATAAAGAAAATTAAAAACAAAAAGTTTTTATTTTAGTACAATAAATTATTTTCTACTTAAAAGTTATACTACATTTTGGGCCTTAAATTATATTTATTGAGGACTTTAAAAGGTCTTAAAAGGCATAAAATTTGACTTCAAAAAAAGCAAGAATTCTGGACTCAATATTATTTTACATATTTACTGGTACTGTATGTCTTGGGTCACACAGCATTATAGGTAGTACTGGAGAGAGTTCGAGTGGAGCATCTGATTGAGTCTAAATCTGCTGTTTTAGGGTATAACTACTACATAATGTTGCTTTAATAAGGGTGCTTTATGAATCTGGCCTGTTGTGTTTTTTGAAATAAAAAAATAGATTAAAAAGGAGTTTAAAGACCTTACAAATAAGATGTAGATATCATGAACCGGCTTAAACTAGTGTCATTTTTATTGGTACAGTTTCTGTTTCTGTCTCTCTCTGCCCTCATTTGTGTCTTATGCCACACTGCCTTTTGGGTGAAGTCACTCTGCACTGCATGCATGAATCACTATGAGCATATTATTTGCATCATTTACTTGGTACGCATTGTGGACACTGTTGAAAGGGGATGCGGGAGGGGGACTTTCAGACAGTGAGGACTACTTTATGAACTGTCCAAGCTTGTACGAAGCTCAGCCTGGATCTGATCTGGAAAAGCCACTATGTACAGTGTGTGTTGGTGTGTGTGTGTGGTATGTGTGTGTTTCTGCTCACTGGACTGGAATGTTATGGACACTGTGATGCAGAAAAAAAGACAATTGTTTCGATACACACAAACTGAACAACTGATCAGGTGCTAGAGTTCATCAGTTAATCAGACCCACACTGCTTGATCCCCCTCAGTCAGAGAGTTCAGTCTTCGATCAGAAGCTTCTGTTGCATATTTATATTTATATATACACATATATATCTATATACACACATGTTCATCCATATCACTTATAGGAACATCCTCATATGTGGATTTTCTACTGTAACGAGCCACTTGTGCACATATCCACCACAGTATCACACAGTTATAGTTTCGTCTGTTGTTTATCACTAAAGTGACGGATAAGAAGGGAAGGGAGATGTGTTGGTGTCGCCCTGGGGAAGCGCTTCAGACCGTGGCTTTACTGTACTTTGTGCAATGCGTGTCTTTTTATCAGATCTGTAAATAAATGAATTTGGAATTATGTATTTGTTTTTTTTACTCTTTATCTGTCTGTTCTGTTTGTTTGTCTCTCCAGTACAGTCCTGCAGTTTTCCTCCTTCATTATTCAGCTCAGTTGGAGGCCAGGTGCAGGAACTGCTGTTTCAGGACCATGGACAGTGCATAATTTCCTCACGCTGACCCACATTTCTCTTTTCTTTTTTGCATACGTGCAGTTCAGCACCGGGGACAGTGGCCTACAGCACAGCACAGACTTCTTTAATTAGGTTATAAACAGCCAAGCCACAATATTATGATCCCCACCATCTTTTTACACTCACTCTCTGTGTTTTCAGCTCCACTGAGCATATAGCAGCACTTTGTAGTTCTATAATTACAGACTACAATCCATCTGTTCTTCTGCAGAACTTATTATTAGGGGTGTAATGATACACTGCTTCCTGCTTCTGTGCCGTTCAGACGCTTCTCTGCTTAGCTCTGCTTAGCTCTGCTATCTTTCATACTTTTCTTTATTTTTAGACATTTTAGAGCTACAGTGTCTGAGCTCATTATTTAGATTAGCACTAGCACTACCATATTTTGTTTCTTATTTTATGTTTTCTAGTTTCTTTTGGACATTTTATAGTAGAGCCATAGGCACAGGAATCAGACAAGTTTCTGTAGAGTACTAAAGAAGAACTCTACAAGATGCCTCCTTGTGTGGGTTCAGAGCACCAGTGCTGCCAGAACTGCTACAATCTTCTACAAAGAATGACTGTTTTGGAAACAAATTTTCGGTCCTTGTTATCGGAGTTTAAGGACTGGCATTTCTGCGCTGTTCGAGGACCAACGGAGTGTGGGAGTGCTGCCAGCGGACAACGGGCAGGGATTTTAACGGAGCAGCGAGCAGTGGAGACGGAACTGGACCAGCAGATCATGTGGACATCCCTAATGTGAGTACAGCTGAAAGATATGGGCAAAACCAGCAATGGGTTCGCATTGGAGCTAAACCCAAACGCCATGCCACATACAGCTCTGTAGTGTCCTCCACTCCTGCTAACATAGCACATCTGGCTAATGCTAATGCTAAAGCTATTGCTCGGAGATCAGAGCACAGAGCCAGAGGAAATCAGTTCCAGTCACTTAGTTTGCAAAACAGATTTGAGCCACTGCAAGACCTCAATGACTTTCCTAATACCAGCCAGTATGATACAGAAAGAACCAGAAGATTCAGCCATTCAAAACACCCCAGGAGAGCCACAGGGCTCCAGGCTGGGGCCACAGCAGACACCCTTGTTTTGGGGGATGACTCTGTTCATGGCATGAAAAATAATCACAAACTCATTGTTCGATGTGAGCCAAACATCACAGTTTCTGAACTGAATGAGAAGCTTCCAACACTACTGGCTGAATACAGAACAGTGAAACGGATTATTGTTCATGTTGGAAAGAATGATACAAGGAAAGAGGAGTCTGAGGTGTTAAAAAGGGACTTTAATGATCTTTTTACCACACTGCACAAATTCAACATTCAGACATTCATCAGTGGTCCTCTGCCTGCAAGAGGCTGCAATATGTTCTCTAGGCTGCTGGCTTTAAACATTTGGCTTCAGAAAACCTGCAGGTCAAACGGACTGAACTTCATTGACAATTTCAATCTGTTTTTTGGGAAGAGAGAGTTTTTCAGGCGAGATGGACTGCACACCAACAAGAGAGGAGTCAAATTCCTGTCAGAGAACTTCATTTTTTCTCTGTGCAACTTCTCTGTTCCCACTGGTGAAGACACGTCAGCTTTAACACCCAAGGACACTGTCTGCACTACAGAGACACAACATCCTGCCCCCACAGAGACTGCGGAGTTATCGGACGGGAGCCATGATCTGCTGTATCAGCTGCCGGAAACACCGCAACTGCATGAACACTCCACACCATCCTCCATCTCCACCTCATCATCATCATCCTCCATCTCCACCCCATCATCACCCCACCTGAACTTCCCAGCAACCATGGAGAAGCTGGTATCTGCAGGGACAAGACTGACGCTTTCTCTGTCAGCGAGTCCTCAGGTACAGCGAAAAATCAGCACAACTTCTCCTCCACAGTCACCTACTGCCTCACGGACCCAGCAACCCCCCTCCTCACCACCACTACACTCCCCAATCAAGGAGTTAGAAAAGGGGACCAAAATGAAGCCCAGTGAGCATGAACATGAGGAAGTATTAAACAAACTCCCCCCACAACCCAAAAAGAAGAGACAAGCTCCTAAACCACTGGACAGACAGCTCCGCTCTCGACTTCTTCACCAGCAGGAGCCCCTCCCACCTCCATCCACCATAAGGGAAGAGGCCACCACAAGTAATCCAGCAAACTGATATCTTTTGGGTCCGTGCTGCTACAGTGGTGAAGTCAGCAGTACATGTTTTCAAAACAAGTACGGACCCTGTGTGCCAATTATCTCCCCCATTCCAGTTCTTATCAGAAGCAGAAAGAACAGAGAGTATAGGTCAGATAATGTGAATATATCCAACTTGCAGTATGTAAATTGTAACCCACAGGCTTTGGAACAAAACACACAGGTTATTAAGTTAGCTCTACTAAATATCAGATCTCTTACAAACAAGTCCTATCTAATTAATGATTTTATTACAAATTATGGGCTTGATTTTCTGTTTTTAACAGAGACATGGTTAAATTCTTGTAGTGCTGAAAGTGTATTAATTGAGTCGGCTCCACCAAACTTTAACTTTTTAAATGTCTCACGTACCGGCAAGAAAGGTGGAGGTGTAGCTATGCTGTTTGATGATACATTCCAATGCAAGCAGTTATCACTTGGTGACTTCACATCTTTTGAATAATTAGGTGCAGTTTTAAAAGGGACACCTAGAATATTACTAGTAATTGTCTACAGGCCTCCAAGGTACAATGCTGATTTTATTGATGATTTTACAGATATGCTGTCTTTTATTTCTACTGAATTTGATCATTTTATTATTGCTGGTGATTTTAACATTCATATTGATAATTCCAAGGATAATTATGCCAGAGAACTCTATGATGTATTTGACTCTTTTGAACTCTCTCAGCATGTGACTGGAAGCACACACTGTCATGGTCACACCCTGGATTTGGTTATCTCAAAAGGTCTCAACATATCAGCCTCTATTAAGGATGTTGCACTGTCAGATCACTACTGTGTCTTCTTTGAAATGTGGACTTCAATACACAGTGAAGCCAGACAGATTAGGTACAAGAAGAGACAGATAAATGACATGACAGCTGAACTTTTTGTGAGCAAAGTGTGCTCTGCACCATGCAAACCATCAGACTCTGTAGATACTCTGCTGGATAGTTTTAACTCAAAAACTGCTAGAGTTTTAGATGAGATTGCACCAGTTAGAGTTAAAACCATGCCATGCAAGCAGAAAGCACCATGGAGAAATGATGCTGCAGTTCAGCTCCAAAAGAGAGAATGCAGAAAGGCTGAGCGCAGATGGCGTAAAACCAAGCTTCACATTCACAAAGAAATTTTTAAAGATAGACTGCGTGATTACAATAAAATAATGTGCACATGTAGACAATCCTACTTCTCCAGCATTATTAACAATAATATTAACAATAGCAAAGTTCTTTTCACTGTGGTTGACAGACTAACTAACTCACCTATATATATGACCCCTGAGCTAGTTTCAACTGAGAGATGTAATGAGTTTGCTAAATTTTTTAATACTAAAATCCACAATATCAGGCAAGACATCAGTACATCTATATTCACCAACGAGCCCTCGTGCTCTCCAAAACCATGCATCATAGTCAACATGTCCCAATTTAGCACTATTAATGAAGAAGTTTTAATTGATACAGTGAGTCACCTCAAATCATCCACCTGCAGTCTTGATACATTACCAACCAAGTTTTTAAAGAATGTTTTTTACTCAATATCAGAAGACATTCTTCAAATAGTAAATACCTCACTCATGTCAGGTGTTTTCCCAAATGCATTAAAAACAGCCGTTGTGAAGCCTCTCTTAAAAAAGAAAAATTTAGATACAAACTTATTAAACAATTACAGACCAATCTCTAATCTACCATTCATTGGAAAAATAATTGAAAAAATTGTCTTCAAGCAAGTTATGCACTTCCTGTCCATAAATAACTGTCTAGACCAATTTCAGTCAGGTTTCCGGCCCAATCATAGTACTGAGACTGCGCTTATTAAGGTTATCAATGACATTCGCTTAAACACAGACTCAGGAAAAATGTCTATTCTACTACTGCTGGATCTCAGTGCTGCTTTTGACACCATTGACCACAGCATTCTCATAGATAGACTTGAGAACCGGGTTGGAATTTCTGGAACTGTCCTAAAATGGTTTAGTTCATACCTTCAAGGAAGGAAATACTTTGTGGAAATGGAAAATAATGTTTCTGAGACTGTGCCAGTGACCTGTGGTGTACCCCAGGGTTCAATTCTTGGGCCACTCTTATTTAATTTATATATGATTCCTCTGGGTGAAATCATGCGTGACTATGGGATATCTTACCACAGCTATGCAGATGACACTCAGATCTACATGGCCCTCTGCCCAAACAATTTCGGTCCCATTGACTCACTGTGTAAATGCCTTGAGCAGATAAATAAATGGATGGGACAGAACTTTCTGCAGTTAAACAAAGATAAAACAGAGATTATTTTATTTGGGAATAGTAATGAGAGGCACAGACTAGCTGCCTATCTGGATTCAAAAAGCCTGAAATCTAAAGAACTAGTGCGTAATCTTGGTGTACAAATGGACTCTGATCTCACTTTTAACAGTCACGTCAAAGCCGTCACCAAATCAGCATTTTATCACCTAAAGAACATAAATAAGATCAGAGATTTTCTGTCTAAAGCAGATCTGGAGAAACTCATCCACGCCTTTATTTCTAGTAGGATTGATTACTGTAATGGACTCCTAACTGGACTCCCAAAAAAGACCATCAAACAGCTTCAGCTGATTCAGAATTCAGCAGCCAGAGTTCTGACTAGAAGTAAAAGAAGAGAGCACATCACCCCCATCCTTAAATCCCTGCACTGGATACCAGTCTGTTACAGAATAGACTTTAAGGTTCTGTTACTGGTCTATAAATGTGTTAATGGTGCAGGACCAGCATATTTATCTAATGAGCTCCAGCAGTATGAGCCGAGCAGAACTCTCAGATCATCAGGAACTGCTCAGCTAGAGCTGCCTAAAGTAAAAACTAAACACGGAGAGGCAGCGTTTAGTTACTACGCTGCTCTTAAATGGAACCAGTTAACAGAGAGCATTAGAAGAGCTCCAACACTAAACATGTTTAAATCCAGACTGAAAACCTACATGTTTGATCAGGCTTTCAGCTCAGCTTAAAACACTGCAGCTCCGCCCACTTTTATTCTGTAACGGCACTTTTATATTATGTTTTTTTCTTATTTTAATTTTATTTCCAATTCCTTGTTGTTCTTTTACATGTTTTTAATTTTACTTCTCTTTGTTTTAATCATGTATGTTTTATTCATGCTTTATTCTTATTTTATTTTTATTTAAAATTCCTTGTTGTTCTTTTACATATTTTTAATTTGACTTATCTTTGTTTTAATCATGTTTGAATCAATCATGCTTTACTCTTATTTTAGTTTTTATTTTCCATTTTTACTGTTATTCTTTTACATGTTTTTTTTTTTTTATTTTTTTTATATGACTTCTCTGTGTATTTTCTAGTTTGTAAAGCACTTTGAATGACCGCTGTGTATGAAAGGTGCTATATAAATAAACTTGCCTTGCCTTGCCTTGCCTTTGTTCACAATTCGACTCACAATACTGAGTTCATGATTAAATTTTTCTCGCAATATTTTAATAAGATATAAATTAAGAAAATATATATATTTTTCTAAAGTGTAAACAATAAGGGTGTAGCGATGAATTTTGCTCACAATTTTTTCCTACTACAGAGCCATCTCAAAAAAATTGAATATTTTTGAAAAGTTACTTTATTTCAGTAATGCAGTTAAAAATGTGAAACTCATATATTATATAGATGTATTACACAAAGAGTGATCTAATTTAAGCGCTTATTTATTGTATTATTGATGGTTATGGCTTATAGCCAATGAAACCCAAAAATCAGTGTATCAGAAAATTAGAATATTATATGAGACCGATTGGTACTTTTGGCACTGTGGGCAGTGTGCCAAGTCCTGCTGGGAAATGAAATCTGCATCTCCATAAAAGATTTCATTTTCCACTTTGTTGGGTTTCTTAACCGGAATCCTTTAGCTGAATTAAACCAACTGCTTGACTTAACTTGATTCAGGTTTCTGCACGCTTGTAGTGGCACAGCCAGTTTTACTTAAATATGAAGGTAGATATTAAAAATTTAAAAATTTAAAAATTAAGCCCCAGGGAAAAAATATCACACACGACCAGCAATTACATTAATTGACTTATGTAAGTATTATTCTCATATTTTTGGATTTTTAGCTAAAAAAAAAAAACTAACCATTAAAACCTTTACTGTAATCAGGAAATACTAGATGATAAGGGGTCTGCACATGCTGTCCTCAGTGAAACAGTAGGTCAGATGGCCACCGAATTGTCTGCTAACATGCTCCTTAAGAAAGCCTGCATTATTAAACGCACACTGTGTGTAGCTTATCATGTAGCGTACAGAAGAATGTGTCCCAAACAGTAGAGTTTGACAGAAGAGTATCTGGTAGCAGTGCAAGATGTTCTTGTGTCTCTTCTGTGTGTGTGTGTGTGTGTGTGTGTGTGTGTGATGAAAACCACAGGCTTGTACCTGTTCTAAAAATGGGTGTGTCAGTAAAACAATGGAAACATTAGAATACCTATAATTAAACATTCACTTTGGCCCTATCATTGTTTCCATCCCCGGTGACGCCACAGCCATCTGTAACCAGACGTCCCAGAGGAGATAACTGGACCCCATCACTCAGCTAGAGATGGTATTAATGAGGAGACCAACCACTGGTTGAAATATAACTCTTGAGTTTTCGGAACGTGTATCATGGCATCTATTCAAGAGGAAAGAGCCAATCAGCTGCTTTCGCTGAGAATGGGGAAGCCCCCCTCGGTGAGCAGATCTGCGCATGCGCAGTAGCCATACCAAGCTAAAAAAAAAAATCATGTGTTTGTGCTTTATGGAGCCAAACACTACAAAATGTTTATAGGGGTTTGTCAGATTTTATCAGTGATGTAAAATCTGCTCTTGTAAATCGGATTTCACCTTTAATTTAGCATATTTTTATCTCTCCCCATTCAAATAGATAGAAGGCTTGTATTGATAGATAACTGCCCTCTGGCAGTTGTGCCAGTTGTGCTCTCTCAGGGCTCCAGTAGCCGACGGTAAGCTGCATGACCAGAAATCTCCCAATCATTGTGGCAGCGTCTTAGACAGCTGGACCACTCTGCACCCACACACCAATATATATATATACCAATATATATATATACCAATATATATATATATATATATATATATATATATATATATATATATATATACATATATATATATATGTATATATATATATATATATATATTGGTATATATATATATTGGTGTGTATTTTACTAAACATGATAAATCAGTAAAATGAATCATCCGTTGTCCATTACAAGATGTTTACTTACAAAATATCTAAAAGTTCACCTGCAGTTTTATGAGTTTAGTCATCAAATAAAATGTTTTCAATCATATATTTTAACTTTGAAAATAAAAGTATATATTAAAAGTGTGAGTTTGGCAGGTTAACACACAAAATATTAACATACTCATTTTGTCTTCACACCCTTCCATTATCTTATCTCCTCCTTTTAACTCTTATCTCCTCTTCCTGACTTCCTGAGGGGGAACCGATTTGCATATTTTTTGGGAGTATTTTAACATATCCACATAACCACAGTCATTGTCATCGTAACATTTAAAAGCTATTAAAATACAAATAATTCACTTATTCACTTATACAGATTTTTTATAAGTAAAATTACATGACACATTTAATAAAAACAGTCTATTTATGACACCCCCCCAAAAAAAAAAAAAAAAAAAAACAAAAACAGGTAAAGCATTTTTGTTAAAGTGCAGTAAGCATGCTAATTTTAAAGATCTTTTACAGACATTCACTGACACGCTTGCTGACAGAAAAATACATTTTTTCTTTTTTGTTTTTACATTTCTTTTTTTTTTTACAGTGCATTAAGTGATCATCTTGATCTGAGTGTTCATTTTTTGTTTAATCTACGTCATGAGCATGTGTGTGTGTGTGTGTGCGTGCATGTGCATGTGCGTGTGTGTATGTGTGTGTATGATGCTGTGTTTATCAGATGATAGTGGTATCAGGTGGAGGTAATAAGTCTAATGGAGAGCTCTGGCATCCAGCTCTTAGTCTGGAGTGAATTTCATATGACTTCATATATCTTATCTCTCACTCAGCCCTTCATATCACTCCCAAACACAATCATATCACTAACCTGCACAATAATAACATGTTTAGACATGCTGCAAAATATGTTAAATATGAGGAACTTTAAAATATATAGAGATGCAGAGAAGGAAGGGTCTTATTTCTCACAGTTAATCCTCAGTTGGCAGTGTGCCATCTTGTGTATATGTATGCGCAAAAGAGATGGGCTCACATGTTTGTGTGTGTGTATGTGTGTGTGCGTGTGTGTGTGTGTGCTTGCATGTTCATTTGATTGGTTTCGTGCTGTACATTTGCATGTATCTTGTTTCGGCAGTTCTGTAAAAGCAATGTTTTACATTATCTAATGAGTTTCTTTGTCGCTACCCTTCAGTCAAAACTGCCATTAAGTTATACAATATTTAGGAAAAAGAAAACAACACAAAAGACTGAACATAATTGCAGACGTTTGAGTGATTAATGTGTCTACCTTTAACTTTTTTCCAGCTTCTCTTCTTTTTAAGAAGACTCACTGTTAGTGTTTCTACAGAAATCTGCAGGAGATGCCCAAGATCCAAAGCATACCACTTTATCTGTTAAGCATGGTGGTGGGAGGGTAATGAAATCTGCAGGGAGATTTTTCCACACTTCCTGCCCAAGAGCCAAAGCATACCACCTCATCTGTTAAATATTGTGGAAGAAGAGTTCTGAAATCTGCAAGGAGATTTCTTTACCCCTCCTGTCTGATATCTAAAGCATACCATCTCATCTGTTAAACATGGTGGTGAAGGTGTTCTGAAAATTACAGGGAGATTTTTAGCTTCTGATTTTAGCTTTCTGATTTCATAGTTTCTGACCAAGACCTAAAGAACACCATCACATCTGTTAAACATGGTGGTAAAGGTGTTCTGAAATCTGCTGAAAATCTCCAAACATTCTGCCCAAGATCCAAATCATACCACTTTATCTGTTAAACATGGCGTGTTTGTGGGAGTGTTCTGAAAACTAATGCACACCAACTCATCTGTTAAACATGGTGGTGTGGGTGTTCTGGAATCTACATGGAGATTTTTCTACACCTGCTCAAGATCTAAAGCAGACCACTCTGTCTATTTATCTTTAGAACTGTTTCATTTGTCAGAATGTTTTCTTTCTCTTCAAATATAATTGTCTGGACAATTGTCCAGTCCATTGTCCATTGTTCTAAGAGCAGCAGCAGCTTTTGCAGTTTGCAGTTTCTGTTTTCTGTTCTTAGTAGGAGCTTTTTAAACAACTTTACCTCCTTTACGGTGGATAGATGGACACCGACACATGTGGATGCAGATTTTAGATTTGAAAATTCTTCTATCTCTCCCAGAGATGAAGGTTTAAGTGCTGTGTATCTGACAAGGGTGGTGTTGGTGGTCTACCAGGTCTTGAAGGAGATAGTAATGGGGTCCATTTTTGTATCTTCTAGAACAGTGGATTTCAAAGGTTTGAATTAAATTACCACAAATTGTAAAACTAAAACCTACAATTATCACCACCTATATGTCTATGAATTATCCTAAGAACCACTGTTCTAGAACTTTCTCCTGACAAATTAAGGATGTGTACTAAATGGCTTTAAAACTGACCAGGATGGTGTTAATGGTCATCCAGGTCTTGCAGGAGAAAAATGACCACCACCTACACATATGTATATTATCTTCCTCACAGTTAACAGGTGTGTTTGATTTATCAGGGTTGGGCTTATTGCTCCTACAGCTTCTGCTACCTTCAGAGATAATTGTTGATTTGTTTGAGGGATTTATCATGTTTAATCACTATTCTTTAAATACAAATTATAATAAATCCTGAAGTTTGGAAAAAAAATCAGGGCATCTTGGCAAATTTTCTGACGTACCACCATTGGGGGCTCTGCATACACACCAGAGTTTAAGAACCACTGTTCTAGAACTTTCTCCTGACAAACGAAGGATGTGTACTTAATGGCTGTTTCTCCGCTGCAATTATTCCAGCCAAGTGGGCAAACTGGGGCATTTGCTCCAGGTTATTGCGTGTTGTGTGTTAATGGTGTGGTGTCTCTGTGTTAAAGAGTTTGACCACGTTAATGTAATCACACTGACTTATTTATCTCCCCTAATGAAATCTGACTTAATTATTCATTGGTGTTAGTTAAGCACCTTTAATTATCGCTCCTCTGCTTATCCCTCCCTCACTCTCTTCAGGTATCCTCTTTCTGTCTGTCTGCTCCTCCCTACATCTGTCTATCTGACTGTCTGTCTGCCTGTCTGTCTGTCGGCTCTGCGTCTGTGTATTATACAAACCAAAACAGGTATTAAAAATCCATAAGGTAGTTTCATACTGTCATGCTTCTATATTACTTATTTATTACCGCTTTGCTTTTTAATGACAATAACTGCCGCAGTGCCACAACAGGACATGGTGTGTGTATGTATGTGTGGGGTTTGAGTAAGGCGATCTGCCTATTATGAATAATAAAGGTCCTGAAGTCCGTCCCCTCTCTCTGTCTGTTTCTCTCTCCCTCTCTCCTCTCCATTTTCACTTGCTCCCCCCCAGTGTCACGTGACCCCACTCTCCGCCCCAGTAATCATTCATGAGCTCCATGGCGGGAGCTGCCCGAGAGGCCCTGCCAAGCTCCACGCTGAGGCCCAGGTCCAGCTACGCTGTGAGGCTCCTGTAGTCACCCAACACCCGCAGACACTCGAGGAAAGCACTTGCCCTGAACCCAGCCGCACTCTCGGATGAATAAAAGATGCCGGCAAAAGCGAGAAAAGGCTCGGAAACTGAAGACAGGGGTGACGAAGTGGACGAGAGGGAGTCAGAGACGAAAGGAGAGAGCGGGAGCATCGCCAGAGGAGAGAAAAAGAAGAAGAAACACAAGAGCGAAGGCGAAGAGGGAGGGAAAGTGCGGCAACCTGTGGGCAGCCTGAAGAAAAAGAAGGGAGGAGTAGAAGAAAAAGTTAAAAAGAAGAAAAAGAAAGAAGAAGAAGATGGACAGGGGGAAGGTTGCAAGGTGATCAAGGAAGAGGAGAACGTAGGTGAGCAGAACAACAATGAGCCGGTCAAGAAGGAAAAGCGTAAGACAGAGAAATCCCCAACTTCAGAAGACAAGGAGCAGGTGAGGAAGGAGAAAGAGAAGAAAAAGAAGAAGAAAGCTGCTGCAAGTGAGGAGGAAGAAGGTGGACAGGAGGAAGATATGACCTCCAAAGAGAAGAAGAGCAAAGAAGGAAAGAAGAAGAAGAAATCCTCAGAGGAAGGAGATGAAGATGAACTTGTCCAAGAGGAAGATGCAGAGGAAGAGGAGGACAAGAAGAAGAAGAAAAAGGATAAAAAGAAGAAGAAGGGCTCAGAAAGTGACGAGGAGAAGAAGGTAAAAAAAGGCAAGAAGTCGAAAAGCAAACAGTTGGACTATTCCGAGATGTACATGGAGGAGATTCTGAACTATCACACAGAGGATTCGGACGGGTATGAGGACGAATACTACCAGAAAAAAGGTACCTTTCTCCCTCCATCTAGATCTAGAAAGGATCGGAAGCTCTGCCTATACTCATCTTCTTCTCTTTCTACATTCCTCATCTCTTTTAGTCAACAATTCTGTCTTAATGTCAAGAAAGATGTTTTCTTCGACCAGGAATTAAAGTTTTGTCCACTGGTCCACAGCTTTCATCTGTTTTTAACTCATTACATGTCTTTCTGTCTGTAGTCAAACAGGGTTTGTCTACAATCTTCAGCCAACAGTTGAGGACTAATGGCGGACCATGTCTAAAGCTCAGCCACCTTTCAATCTACTGTCCTTCAAGTTTCCATCTTAACCTCACATTTTTCTGTATCAATTTTCACACCCTTATTCTCGGGGTGATCGTGCGTTGGAGGTCTTTGCTCCCAAACTATGTAATACTCTACCATATTCTTTGAGAGTTGCTGAGTCAGTGGAGTCTTTTAAAAAACAATTGAAGACTTATTTGTTTAAACAAGCGTTTGGTTAATCTTTTTAGGTGTACTGAGGTTTATTTTCTGTTTTCATGTTAATATTTGTTTTTGTTGTTTTGATCTTCTGTAAAGCACTTTGTGACAACTGTCTGTGATAAGTGCTATATAAATAAATTTTACTTACTTACTTACTTACTCTAACTCTGTTCACCTCCTTGCCTGTACCCCATACATCTGTCAAACCAAGGTTCATCAAAACCTTTTCTTCTTCTCACTACCACCTTCTTGTCTTTTTATCGTTCCTTAGCCCTGCCTCTTTTCAAAACTACCTCCTTGTTTCTCAGTCCTATCTCTCTCTTCATTGTCATCATCTTTACCCTGTTCATCTGTCAAACCTTGACTCATTACCTTCACATCTTCTCCTTGTTCCTCAGTCCTAACTCTGTAAATCATTCAAACTATTACTTATCATCTCATAATCTTCAGCCAAACCTCAGTACATTGCCACCTCACCACCTCCCTTTTCCAAAGTCCTATCTCTGTTTATCATCACAACATCTGAAGCACCTCCTACAACTGCAGCTCATGTTCCCAGAGTTCCCTTCAGAATTCCATACTGCCATTTAATCATTCTATTAAAACTTTCTTCTTCTTTTGAGGTCTGAACCCTCTTATCTGAAGATACTCCATGAAGTACCTTCAAACGCTTGAGTTCTTCTTTTTTAATAACCCTGACAAGTACAGTGTGAATAGCTAATTGAAAAAAACATGAAAAATTTATGATTGCAAGAACGTTTCAACAAACTTAAAAAAAAAAAAACAGTCAGAAGTTTGGACACATCTTACCATTCATTGCTTTTCAGTGCATCGTAGTTTAAGGTGCACTGATGATTTTTGGGAAAATTAAAGTTTAAGTTTAAGTTCACCTTATAGTGTGAAAAATATGGTAAGCTAAGTCATCTCTGACAAGCAGTCAGCAAGTTAAAAAAATCTGCCATAACTCTTCCATGCAAAAGCCATACTAATGATTGGGTCCTACTGTATCTCAATACCTAATCAACTATCTCGTAGTTGGCCACGTCTGTATCTCTGGCAGACAGCCCCCAACAAGGATCCCTGATTCGCTGGTCATGGTGGTACCCATGGCAGGGTGGCACAGGACCAGTGGCACCTGGCGCGGTGCCAGCAGGGGATTTGAAGCAGACTGCCACCTCTCTATGGTCTGAAACACAATGCCCTAATCGCTCCTATTCATACGGCCTTCTTACATTCATGCAGATCTGGGATGAGTGTTGGCCAGGTCAGTCAGGCATGGCATTTCAGAGAGCCTCCATTTCCAGGAGACAATGTCACCTGGAAAAACATGTATGACAGGTATGAAATCAGCCTTGTTGTTCAGAGGAGAGGCTTGTGTTTCAAATATACAAGTTTAAAGGCATTTACTTAATCCAAAACCTTTCTGTTGCTCTTCTGACAATGCCAAAACCTCAATAAACCCAAGACTGTTCGAAAGCATCTCCTGACAGCTCTTGTCTAATCGCTACATTTTCTCCTTTCTCATTTTGCTCATTAATCCTCTTCCTTTTTTTCATCCAATCCTTCCAGATCATTCTATAGGCCGGGTCTTCTTTCCAGAAGATACAGAAGATGGTTTAAAACAATAGAGCTGTTTATTTTACCATGTAGGAGGTTCACAGGGCACTGTCTGCTTGTTTGATGACTAGGAACTCTATATGGGCAGAAACTCACTAGCTTTGACCACAATGAACTTTCTCTATTGTTTCTCTATTATTCATTTTCCCCAGGGATGGGCAATTCCAATCCCGGTGGGTTTGATTTCGTTACAGTTTTGGACAGTTTTTGGACAGTACCAGTCCAAAGTTTGGACACAGCTCTTTTCATTCAATGAGTTTCCTTTCTCACGTTACACAGGAAGACATTTGGATTTATTTTGCAAGCAAAATGTGTTAAACAAACCAGTATATCTTTTATATTTTCAATTAACCACATTTGAAGGAGTTCCTGGAGGTGATGAGCAGTAGTTAGCTGCTTTTTCTTCATGCTGTGAAGCTTCAGGTTATCACTGTCAACACTTTTTTGGTTTTGTATGTAGTTCCATATGTGTTCCTTTATTGTTACAATGTTTAAATATTAATCTACAAAGAAAAGCATTAAATAAGAATGTGTGTTCAAATTTGGTATTGGCTGGTATTGTATAGTTAGTGTCAGTTAAAGCAGGGCAATCAGCAAACTGTACTCCAAACTGGACTTCAGCCCCCGTTGCCCAACTCTGTGTTACATATCTTACCAGATTAGATATGTTACTGATCTTTCCATGCAGAATAATGACACATGCTGATGATGAGTTGCTCTTTTTAAATGCTTTTTAAGGTTTTAACAGCCAAGATCAGCACTTTTACTCAGGGAAGCCTGATACCCGCGACCCCAGGGGCTGTCCGAGAGGGAGAACTGTAACACGAGGACACCCCCGTCTTGCTTTCACCTGGTTGACTTGGTTAAGTTACGGCCATATTGCTTACACCTATTCTGCCCTTACAGATTAACATGGAAGGGCTGGAAGGTTCGCATTAGTGCTGGGTTCTGGATTACATCCAACGGGGCAAACATTGGTCAGACTGTGCATACTTCTCTTCATCTGTTCTTTAGCGCAGTTATTTGCTGTTTTAAAAATTGTATCATTGTGTTTTAAACATAATGAAACTGTTGATTTTTTTTCATCAGAGTCTTCAGTGCTGCAATGTTTCATCAATGATTGAAATCTGTATTTTCCAAACATCTATTGGTGAAAAATTGTATCACACTTGCAATAGTATTAAATTTCGTTTTAGTATAAAATGAAATGCAATGAAATTAAATGAAATTAAATGAAATTATCGCATCAGTGATGTGACAAGAAAGAACAGTGGTGATCTGCTGAGAACTGGTTACTGAATTTCTTAAGCCAATCTAAAGAACCTTTAAAGTGTTTCAAACTATTTCTTTATGTTTTTCTCTCTCTTAGTATATGAGGTAGTGACAGTAACAGGTGACGTAAAAGGGGCGGGGACAGATGCTAATGTTTTCGTCAGCTTATATGGAGAGTTTGGCGTCACTCCAAAGGTTCTGCTGGCCAGCAAGTGAGTTCACCAACTTTCCATCATCCTTTATCCTGATAATCTATACTCTATAGTATATATATGAAATATAGGCTGTTTTGTGTAATAGAGATATTTGTATGCCGCAGTTAAAATAGCATCAGAGTTTAGTAATAAATATATGTTCATAAATGTGGTGGTCTGAAAAGTGAGGTGTGTTTTTAGGTAAATGTCTGATGTGTTTCTGTCTTGGCGGCGGAAAACACAGGTGCGCCACTGACTGATTTAAACCCTGACAACAGTCAATCTCACAGTGCGCAAGGCACGCTTCGTACGTGTACACCCCAACACATCAACAATAAGCAGAATAAAAAATACAATTACATTTCCTGTTCCTGTAAATTATTGACCAGGTCAATATACTCTGCACAGAAGCACTGTGCTTTTAAGATTCAAACGCACCAAAGTCAGAGTGCACCTGGCTCTTAAAAGGAATGGCAAGTAATACACTGATTTGTTTATTTTGCGTTACACCCAATACACACCCATGATTAATTAAGAGAATTGGTACATGCCTTTTGCACGTTTTCAGCCACACAGGGTGTGCTTTTTGCATGTTCATGATACCAAAATGATACTCGATGCACAATTGACCGATGCACTATAGATCACTAAAAAAGGGCCCTAAGTCTAATTGAATTTCACATGAAGCACAAAGTGTACCCTTAAGTAAAGGTTCTTCTGATGGTTCTTTGATTAGCTCTATTGAAAAACCCCTATTGATTTCATAAATCATGTTTAATGTTTTTTTTTTATTGCAAAAACTCTTCACACTCACACATCTCTATGGCATCACTCAAGGGACCATCTGAAGTGCCTTTATTTCTTAGTTGTAATGATGTAAAATGTGACAATGACTTTTCTATGTTTTTTATGTCTGGTTTCTCAATGTAAAATTGATTAATTATGTGCATTTGGAAAGTTTGGGATTTTCTGAAGTTATATTACCTCAAAGAAAGAGGTCCAGTTCTTGCCAATCCACATTTTTGATCCACATTTTCAGCTGCTATCAGGCCTGAGCCAGCATGGTAGGTACTGAACAAACAGTTGACCTGGCTGGGTGTCCTCAACGTTCAACAGGATCTCCACCATTACTGATGGAATATCATTAGCTATAGCAGTAAACAAAGCAGGTTAATAAGGAGGAATCATTGTTAATTTTTTACACTTTGCCTTTCTCTCTATCTCCTCAGCACTGACAAGAGGTATTGTCTTTAAAATAAGGCCACTCAGCGACTCCTGTGTGGCGTTTCATTGCATTTTGGTTACGATGTTGTTTAAGAGAGCTTTCTGGGTGCTTTAGCCATGGCCTCCCATTGCATCTATTAAGTAACATCAACTCTAAACCCTGCCCTCATCCTGCCACGGTGAAGCACAGGACTGCCTCTCTCTATACAACAAAACCACGTATACTCACCTGTAGGAAGATGAAGCAGGTCACAAGACTTCCAGGTTCTCATTCACAGCCAATGAGAAAAGGACAGTTGGGTGGCGCTGCTTCCAGTTCTGTGTTTCTGAAAAAACGACAAGGTCCCTTTCGCTTCAGAGACACACAAAACTCTCCCAATCAATCAAGTTATAACCCGTACATCAAATATAGATCACTCTGGGAGAGTTTTGTCTTGCTCAGATGAGTATCCGTGAGCAATTCATGTTGCATAATGACTGATAAAAAAACTGGATCAGTTAAATCCTTCACACTGAATCAGGGAACATCAGAGCTCACAGATTCCAGGAAAAGGAATAACCTAACGCTTAACTTCCCAACAGCTCTGCCTGCTTTTGTTGGGTGGTGGCAGTAACTACACTTACATGCACACAATACCTGACTATTAGCTTAGTTAGCCTCAGTTAGTCTCTTTTTTCTGCACTTGAGAGCAATAGCTTTGTGAGATTGCTACGTTTGGTAAAGTAGGAAAGCTGCTTTTGAGACTGGGAGCAGTCCAGGACACCGATCTTGGATCCTTCTAAAATTGGTTCCTTTACTTTCCCTTTATCAGAATATCCTGATAAGCGCACATTTTGTTAGTACTGCAGAAGGTTAGTGTAATAAGCTCAGCTTTGTGGCGTGAGTGCATGTACTGACAGCATGGCTTAAAACCCACATCTCACGCTGCCCTGAATGGATAGCAATAGCATTGTTCCTCACTGTGCATGTGTTCTTATCCAGGCTATTTAATAAAAAGCAGCAAACAGTTGAGGTTTTTGTGACACACAAAAATATAATGCATGTACTTGCACAGTTGATCCTCTGTTTGAATATAGTTCTTTGCTTTGCTGTTGTCAGACCACAACTACACTGTTGTCAGACCACAGCTACACTGTTGTCAGGCCACAACTACACTGTTGTCAGACCACAGCTACACTGTTGTCAGGCCACAACTACACTGTTGTCAGGCCATTGCAATGCTGCTGTCACTGACATTGCTACACTGTTATTTTGTTGTTGGTCCACGGCAATGCTGTTGCCACTGACATTGATACACTGCTACGCTGTTGTTGGGTTGCTGCTATGTTGTTTTCAGACCATTGCAATGCTGTTGCCAAGGCAACTTCTATGCTAGAATTAAAATCTAAAAGTGTTTCCTTTTTGGCTCTGGTCTGGACTAAGACAGGTGTAAACACACCCTAGACTAGTATGGAGCCGCAGGTGTGCATGTAAATGTAGTTAGTGCTTCTGGCGCTTCTGGACTCTGATTGGTCAGATGATGGTCAGAATGCAACATTTTGGAATTGAGATGAAATTTAACAGAACAGCTTCATCTGTCTAAATTGCATCATTTCCAAAGTTTGCGGATGAGGTTTGTCAGTGTTTGTGTGTTTTATGAAGAATGTATGTGTGTGTATGATTGTGTGTGTGTGTGTAATTGTGTGTATGACTGCGTGTGTGTGAGTGTGTATTTAAATGTGTGTGTGTGTGTGTGTGTGTGTGTGTGCTTGTCTATGCGTGCAAGTGAGACCCTGGTGTGTCATTGTGACGTCATCAGGAAATGGACCCATGTGGACTGTATGAATACGTGGGTGGATGATTGACTAATTTGTTTAGAGCCTGTGTGTTTGTGTGTGTGTGTGTGTGTGTGTGTGTGTGTGTGTAATTCATACTGGGTGATTTTTAATTCATGCAGTTTGCCTTTTGATCAGAGTGAAGCTTTTGTAAGAGGCAACGCAAGAGACCATAAAGTGATGTCAGTAGATCAAACACACACAAACACACACAAACACACACACACACACACACACACACACACACACACACAGAAGAAAATTGGATTAGGTCTCAGGTTTAATTTTGTTTGAGTATAATTGTGTGTGTGATTGTTTATATGACTATGGGTGTGTGTGTGTGTGTGTGTGATTGTTAGTATGACTGTGTGTGTGTGTGTGATTGTTAGTATGACTGTGTGTGTGACTGTGTGTGTGGTTGTTAGTATGTGTGTGTGTGTGTGTGTGTGATAGTATGACTGTATGTGTGTGTGTTTGTATGACTGTGTGTGATTGTTAGTATGTGTGTTTGTGTGATTGTATAACTGTATGTGTGTGTGTTTGTATGACTGTGTGTGATTGTTAGTATGACTGTGTGTGTGACTGTGTGTGTGATTGTTAGTATGTGTGTGTGTGTGTGTGTGTGTGTGTGTGTGTGGCTTACTATATTGTATCTCATTCATTTCTGTTCTCATCACAGGAGCAGAACAGCCTTTGAAAAGAACAAAACAGACGTTTTCCGAATAAAAACTCACAATGTTGGGCCAATACAGAAACTCAGGTACACAAACTCTCTCTCTCTCTCTCTCTCTCTCTCTCTCTCTCTCTCTCTCTCTCTCTCTCTCACACACACACACACACACACCTTTTCATTTTCCATCTTTTCAACCTATTGCTAACACAACCTCACTGAAGCTCAACACATTTCGAGGAGGACACTAATGGCTAATTCTGATACATCAGCAAACAGGCGCCCATACTGACTAGCCCTGCTCACTTAAAATGCTTTTATTAGTAAGCAGGGTTATAGTAAAGTTTGAGGGTCAACACTGCTGGCTCAATTTACAGCTCTGTTTTGGCTCTGCTGAACAATAGTCGCATTATGGGACACTAGTAAGGAACAGGAGTGTTGCTATGTTTTCCTTCTAATTCAGCAGGTCTCGCCGATGGGTGGTGGTGGGAAGGTAGGTTAACTAAGTTAAGTAAAGCTAAGCTAAGCTTCTTAAAAAACAATATTTTAAAGTCAATCAAATGCTGGATGATAATCCACACAGATTTCTCTCCTGAAAACTGTTTATTTGGTGAGTAAAGTGCTTCCGTTTATTAACAGTAAGTTTAGATTTCCAGATTTCCACTAAGGCTGCAGCATTGACATTAGCAGTTACCCGCTAGCGCTATGCCGCCAACAGCGCTACACTAAGGAACCCTGAGTGTTCCGGTAAGCCAGGGCAATATTAGCTACCATCAATACAGCTTGTTTTAACAGTGTAAACGCACAGGCTATAGTCCAATATACTCTGATCGGCGAAAGAGCTAGAGCTTAGCAGGGTTAGCGGCTAATGCTAATGCTGCTGTAGTAGTGATAGCCGGGGTTAGCAGCAGGCCACAGTCTGATAATACTCACCTCAAAATGGTGAAAGAACTAGTGCTTAGCATGGTTAGCGGCTAATGCTAATGCCAAAAATGTACTTTTACTTGGTTATATTTAGCCCATTTGCATCCCTACTAACATGTCATATAATTCAATATACACTAATCAATATAAAAAATGCTTTTCCTGTCTTTTAGGATTGAACACGACAACACAGGAATGAGTGCTGCCTGGTTCCTGGATCGCGCTGTTCTGATGGATATGAACAGACCCCACCTCAGGTTCTTCTTCGCCTGTAACAGTTGGCTTAGTAGGGAAGAGGGTGACGGGCTCACTTACAGATACCTGCTGGGCAGCCTCAACCCCCTGGACATCCGCAAACGTATGGCAACTCTGGCTACAGCACTCTTTAGCAAACTCTTGTCTTCCGTGTGTCGTCATTTAGGGCAGTGTTTCTCAACTTTTTGGAAGTTTTCCTGCTTTAACACACCCACTGCACCTCTGAACGGTCTTGTTAATGAGCTGATCCAGTGAATCAGTTGGGTTGGGAACAGGAAGAGCACTGATTTGTGCTGGGCAGGATCCTTCCAGGACCAGGGTTGAGAAACGCTGATTTAGGGTACAAATGGAGCGTTGTAGTGAACTGTAGTGAGTTTGGGAGTATTGCTATGGTAGCTGTAGTCTTGTTTGTCCTCCCTCCCTCCTCTGCCCTTCCTCTACCTTATCTCCCGCCTCTCTCTCCCTCCCACTGTCACATGTAGAGAGAGAGAGAGACAATCCTTTAATCTTTCTTCATCCCTGTTTACACTTGATGGCTTAATTAACGCACTACAGGATTAATATATAATAAATAGATTGATCAAACTGTAACTTGTACTACTGCCTGTTAAAATTCAATGAAAACAAACCTGAGTTAATCAAATTTTGTGTACTGTTACTGTTACTCTATTTATGTACTAACCTACAAATAAGTGTAAAACTGTAAAATCAATAAAAATAAGTTAGCTCTAGAGATGTACTATTTTTAGCAACCAAAATTATTTGGCTGATAATTGCAAAAAAAAAAAAAAAAACACTTGGTGTTCAAATAAATTAAATATATGAATAATTCAGACTGCACAATATTTATTTGAACTATTACAGGCTAATGCCCCTTTTTGTA
Organism: Astyanax mexicanus; assembly: GCF_023375975.1. Lineage (NCBI taxonomy): Eukaryota > Metazoa > Chordata > Actinopteri > Characiformes > Acestrorhamphidae > Astyanax > Astyanax mexicanus. Next base: position 26,399,832 of record NC_064424.1, on the reverse strand, counting down.
CTGGGTAAATACTTCCAGAAATACTGCAGAAAACATGTTGAGGTTAGTTTAAACAGGGTTCACTCATTCATTAACATTTATAATATAATTAGCTTTGTTTGGAAAGCTAAAGCTAATTTGCTTTGAATAAACAATTAGCATCGCAGCTAGCAACATGCTCAAACCATGCTATGACCTGCTGCTGTGTCTGTTAGCATCACTGTTCTGACTCTGCTAAGCACTGCTGTTAGCATCACAGCTAAACCGCTATTATAGGCATCATAAGGCTGGTTCAGGGTAACATACAGACATATCTCAAAAAAACAGCAAGACTTATATGGAGTTAGCTTCGGTGTTACTGAAATGTTTACATTTTTAACTTACACCTAGCCAATCACAAAAAAGTCCCATCAGTCCGTTTTCTATCAAAATGTAAGAAGAAATTAGCACATGGGCAAAAGAGGCAGCTGTCACATTACATTAATCACACAAAAACTGCAAACAGGCTAAGATACTTAGAATTAGCTAAATTTCAAATATCTATAATTTTAAAGGTTAAACTTTCATTAACACCAAATTCTGGTGACTAGTTCTGATATGAGTTCATAGACTTACCCTGTCTAACCATCCCTTTGAAAATCCACTTGTTTTCAGTAAAATCAAATCCCATTTTAAATTCTGTTGTATAAGGCGCACTTAAAATCCTTTAACTTTCCCAAAAATTGACAGTGCGTCTTATAATCTAGTGTGCTTTATGTATGAATTTTACTTGTCAAGCTAGTTCTTCTGGAGCAGCATTAGCATTAGCCACTAGCCATGCTAAGCACTCTTTTGCCGTTCAGAGGAGAGTATTATCGGCCTGTAGCCTGCTGCTAACCGCAGCTAGCAAATATCACCCTGGTTAGGCGCTAATGCTAACGGTGCTGCACCCTGGCTTTGTGGAAATCTGCAAATCTAACCATACTGTAAATAAATGGAAGTGCTTTATTCACCTAAATAAACAGTTTTAAGGAGAGACATGTGAGTAGATTAATATCCAGTGCTCATTTGACTTTAAAAGAAAGTGTTTTTTAAGAATTACACATTTATTTAATTAACATAGCTTAGGTTTACAGGTATCGCCATCCAGCAGTCTGTTACAACAGTCTGTTTGCTTGATCTTATTTTCTGAAGCTAATTTCCTCCTTTATTTCTTAAATGTTCTGCTGTTTTGAGGGAGAAACAGAGTAACTGGAGTCAAATCTTCCTTCGTCTGTGATGTGAGCCTGTCCTCTCGCCATGCCGAAGCGACTGTGTGCACGTGATGAGATCCGTGTGCTGCTTACACAGTGGAGAGCCAGCAGGAGCCCCTCTCGGATCAGATCGCTCGAATCGAGTCTTAAAGTGCCCAAACATAACAGTTTACATGATTACTGAGAAAATATCAGCAGATTTACAGTTTAAATGTCCTTTAAGTCATATTGTGATTTATTGGTGTGTCTGCTGTGATGTTTAAAATGTTCAGTGAACAGTAAATATTTTCTAATTGTAGTTTTTTAAATGCTATTTCTTACAAAAAGCAATTAATGCTTTGTAAGATTAATCTGCATGAGTTGGATCGGGCAAATGTTGCATAAGGAGGCCTATAGTGTCTTCAGAGGCTTTTAGTTACGCTCTGCGCATCAGTGTATCAACGCCCAAACACACTAGCCTACTAACCTTACACCTTCACCTTCAGACAGACAGAGGAGGTATTTATAGCTGTGTTTGCCTTTATTTTTAAAAGTGAAAAAGGTTAAAAAAATGAAGATATACTTTAGCTGTGGGATGCTTATTTGCTTCACGAAAAGAGGTAAAGATCTATATACAGAGAGAGAAAGATGAAGCGTAAGACAATACCTTGTCATGATAATTCAAGATGGAAAAGGGCTTAGGGGAAATTAGGGGGCATCTTATATTTCTGTGTGTGTGTGTGTGTGTCTGCATAAGTGACTGACTGATGGACTGTGTGTGTGTGTGTGTCTAAACTCTAAATACTAAATATTATCTGGTTGCTGTTTTAAATGTGCTGAATTGTGTCTCTGTAAATTATGTGATTATTTAACATCAAGGATATATATGTGTTATTTGTCCAAGGGTGCAAATATATATATTACGGATGTCCCGATCAGGTTATTTTGGCCCCTAATCCATCTAAGCCTCGCATTGTTGAGTATCAGTCGATAGTGTTCCGATCTGGGTTTTGTGTTTATATAAATAATCCAGCCACATAGTTTTGACAAGAGGTGCTCTTAAAATTAAATAGCTTTATTTTTAGTAACTGTTTATATAATGAGACATTCTGGACTGATTTATTGGGGTTAGTAGTGAGTTTACAAAAATTATTGTTTTAATATTTTCTGTCTGACTTTGTGTGTTGGTGCACACTCTAGACTGATATGTGTGTTGCTTTTTCCTGACTAATGATGTGTAATAACTGTTTTATAGGTTTGTATTATGAGGTGAAGGTTTCTATATTGTGTGTATTAGCATTAGGTTCCATAGCTTCCACTTGGGTCTGATGATGATGTTCAGTGGTTGTTTAAGAACAATAAAAAGCTGTAAAACAGAGCGTTTCTGTAATATTTTGTTGATATTCAGATGCATTTTAAAAAATAAGAATATCGATGAAAAGTTACTTTATTTCAGTAATTCAGTTCAAAATGTGAAACTCATATATTATATAGATGTATTAAAACACAGTGATCTATTTTAAGTGTTTATTTCTTTTATTGATGATGATTATGACTTACAGACGATAAAAATCCAAAAATTGTGTAATACATTTATATAATATATAAGTTTTATATTTTTAATTGAATTACTGAAATAAAGTATTTTTTTTAATGATATTCTATTTTTGTGAGATGCACCTGTAGTTTCAGGTATTATGTTACGAAATAGTTTCACACTGCAAATTCAAATTAAAATATTTTATTTACCTTCTGAGAGTGCTGAACGCTGTGATTAAAAGTGATTAAGACTAGGAAAAGGATTGCCATTGAAATATGCTCTGATTCCAAGTCACTGGATCGGATCAGGACATCCCTAATATATATATTGTTTTAGCCAGTATAGCGGTTCTGATCAAATGTGTTTACATCCTATAGAAAACAAGTACATAGCCAGTGTGTTCACAATGGATTGCAAAGGCAGTGGAACTGATGCAGATGTTTACTTGACCATCTTTGGAGAGCATGGAGATACCGGTATGTATTTGTTTTTAATAATTACCTTTATATTATTGATATTTATAATAAAAAAGCAATCTTTTAATGCTGAGGGGATTTTTTTTAATTCCCAGATTGTGGTCTCTCACAAAGCAACAGTAAACAAGATATCTTAATCCCCTTAAGATCAGAATTATAAACAGTACAGTTAATAAAAATATACAGCTTTTTTCATGTGGAGTTGAGTTATTTGCAATTAACATTAAGATCGCAATTAATAATTAATATGATTAGTTACAAGAAATTGTCTAATGGGTTGTGATTTATTACTTAAACTTATGCTTTTGTTCACAATCCACAACAATTAATAAGATTGACCACAAAAAAGTATTGCAGTTATTTGTAATTATCTACACTGGGTGAATAATCAAAATAGTTGTGAGGATGATGTGATTGATTACAAATAACTAACAAAAATCCATTATCTTTATCATCTATTCAGCACAATTGAATTAATCACGTTTAACTGCATACTATAGTTCAATTTATTTTTGGTGGCTACTAACTAGTAATGAGACTGATCACTTTACACTCCAAAAATAATGTTATGATTAACTACACAGAAGAATGCAACAGCGTGAAATATGCTTGATCTTCCATATATTCTTGCAATTATATGAGGTTTTTAATGTTTTACACAAAAACTGATTCCATCTGATTAATCTCATAAAAATGCTCCAGTAAAGAAACATAATCGTGTTTGCTTCTCGTGGGATTGTTTGTGTTACTTTTTTCTTTATGGTGTGTGTGTACGTGTGTGTGTGTGTGTGTGTGTGTAGGGGAGAGAAAGCTTGTGAGTGATGGGAAGGATAACTTTGAGAGGGGCTGTGAGGACAAGTTCACTATTGAGTCCCCAAATCTGGGCAGACTGTTAAGAATCACCATCGGACACAACAACAAGGGATCCTCTGCTGGCTGGGGCTGTGACAAGGTACACACACACACACACACACACACACACACACACACACACACACACACACACTGTATACAAATGCACAGACATGACCAAAGTCATGTGGTTGGAGTTTGTAAATCGATTATAAAGTGTTGTCAAAGGAAACAGCTTGGAAATGGCCACACCTGCATAAGTTGTGAGGTGTTATCTGGTGAGTGAGGCACTGGTTAACCTTATTAAGGTGAGGTGTTGTGAATTATCAGTTTTTGAGTGAATCCTGATAAAGTGTAACGTGTGTACAGAGAATAACCCATATAATGCTTCACTACCCAAAGTGAAAGCACATATCCAACATTTCAGTGCAGTATTATTTAGCTTCTATAAGTGATGGCAAATGTCAATGGACATTATACCAGTCCCTGTTCCATGACATGTGGCCTGTCAGTGTATACACACCCATGCTGCATTTACACCCTTAATTAATGATTCATTTGTTCAGTGCTCGTGTTTGTAATTCAGAGGTGATTTTTAATTCATGTAGTTTTGATTAAATTAGTGAGACCCTTTCTCAAGAGCCAGCGCAAGAGACCATAACATGATCGTATGTCATGGACACACACATACACACACACACACACACACACAAACAGACACACACACACACACACACACACACACACAATCATGCTATACATTTCCATTACAATGAGTTTGTAATCTGGATTGATCTTAATTAGCTTGATTAAAAAGCCACTGATTAAAACTGAAGGACCCAAACTGCGGAAATGTGCAGTAATGTATTCAGATTGCTTTTCCATGTTGTGTGTGATTAGGTCTGTGTGTGATTACGTCTGTATGTGTATTTCTGTATGTTTTAGGTGGTGATAGATGATATGGGTAATAAGGAACTTTATGAGTTTCCTGTGGACGCCTGGTTTGACATCTCGGAGGGTGACGGCAAAATCCAGAGAGATGTGGTCGTTGGAGCCACGCAACCAATGGGTATGGCTTTGAAGCATGTTTTTTGTTAAAAATTGTTAGAAAATGACAGAAAGACAACTTTCTGGCCTAGCATAGAGCCCTGAGGAACCTCATAATGATATTATGCATTTCTGACTTGCTGGACTTGTATACACATGTTTGTGGTTGTGTGTGGGCACATGCTTGTGCGTAGCGATTGTGTATAACGTCCAGGTGATGACGGGTGACATTCGGGGTGCTGGCACTAATTCGAAGATCCATTTGGTGATGCACGGCCGCAAGGGCATCAAGAACAGTGGGAAGATGTTTTTGGAAGGTGGAACGTTTGAGCGAGCGCAGATCGACATCTTCAACGTGGAAATCGTGACCCTGCTGAGTCCTCTAAGCAGAGTGACCATTGGGCACGACAACGCAGGAATCAGCTGTGGCTGGTACTGCGAGAAGGTGTGACCATACTGATGACACCAGTGATTTTTGACAGATCTTCTGTATCTGTTGATATGGATTCAAGAATAAAATAATATGTTTTGACAGTATAGTGTCTTTTTCTCTCTCAGGTGACGGTCTACTGTCCTTTTACCGGGATCGAGCAGGTATTTCCCTGCGGTCGCTGGTTGGATGAAGATGAAGGGGACGGCATGGTGGAGAGAGAACTGTACGAGATGGTCTCCTTGCGGCAACGCAAACAAAAAAGTTAGTTCCTATTGTTTCTTTTAGCCTGACTGCAGATGCACAAATTTAGCTTTTAATACTGTTCCCACACACCACGTATCAGTGTTTCCAGTTACAGGACCCTATTTTAGTGATCTGTGAGCACAGCTTGATTTAGGGCGTGTCAGTGTGTCTTTGCTATCGTAACGACAGGAAAAGTATGCATTGCCTGGCTCGAAACTTGCAAAAAGCTTGTATTGATTCTCTTTATTAATCTCTTTATTATCACACCCATAGACATATTCACGAGCACTGTTGCTATTTAAACGAAGCAGACGCAAGGCGGGAAAATAGACTATTGCTGGGGTGTAAGATAGCAATGTGTGCAGCAATGCGCCTTGCACAGGGCTTAGATAGGGCCCACAGTGTGAATGTGGTAGAACCCTTTGGAAAGGCCCAAAAGTTAAATAGTATAAATACACCTGTTCTGGTTTGTTAGAGAACACTAGTGAACAAACAGCATCATGAAGACCAAGGAACTCACCATACATGTCTGAGATAAAGTCAAGGAAGTTTAAAGCAGGGTTAGGTCCCTGGAAAAAGTATTCTACAACTGCAAACCTACTAAGACATGACCTTCTTCATGTACAGCCCACTCTGTCCCTTTCTATACAGGTGGTCAGTGTTAGAAGGTAAGCTCCAGATACATTGCAACCCTGACTAGGAAGAAACACATACAAAGATGAATAGGTGGATGGAATAATAAAAGAATAGATGGATTAAGGAATCATTTTAAAGCACTAAAACAAAACCTCTTTCTCTGCACAACCTTTAGAGCTTCCGTGGTCACTGTGGATCTTCACGTCTGATATGAAAGGAGCAGGCACAGACGCCCAGGTGTTCATTCAGGTGTACGGCGAGAAAGGCAAAAGCGACATAATGAAGCTGGAGAGTAAATCCGACAGCTTTGAACAGGGCCAGTGCGACAAATTCTTGGTATTGTAGTTCTCCTGTGTGTGTATACGTGCATATGTGTTTATATATTTTCCACTATTACGAGCCACATCTGTAGTCATCTCAGATGCCAAGGCTGATTTTAGGTTGGTTGATGTTTGTTTTTTCTGTATTTGTTCCTTGGTGGGTGGCTGTAGATTGAGCTGTGCGACATTGGGAAGATACGGAAGTTAAGAATCTGGCATGAGAAAAGAAACCCCTTCTCTGGCTGGCATCTGGGCAGGGTGAGAACATTCCATCCAACTGGCTGCTCACTAATCCATTCATCTGTTCACTTTCTTTATCGATTTACTCACTTGCTTTTACACCTTATGCACCTGTCCATGATCCTTCATTTCTCGTATGTATGAATGTGTGTGTGTGTGTGAGTACAGGTCACACTGATGAAACTGATAAACAGAGAGAAGTATAACTTTACTTGCAATCGTTGGCTGGACATCAATGAGGACGACCAAGAAATCATCAGAGAGCTTCCTGCTACCGGTGTCCATGTGCCTAATCCTCTGCTATGTATGTACTTTAGCTTTATAAGATTCCGAAAAACAAGTAGGACATTAACACTGTTTGCACTAAAGTGCTGTAAAAAAAAGTAATTTCCCCCTATAGAATCCTTTTATTTTTTATTTTTTATTTTCTTTTAATTTTTAAGATTAACAAACACAGTTTAATATCAGACAAAGACAACCTGAGCATTTTTTTAATTATCATTTGATTTATTAAGGGACATTCTCCTTCAGGATTTTCTGGTAGACAGCAGAATTCATGTTTTCACAGCAAGTTACAGCAAGTTGTCGAGGTCCTAAAGCAGCAAAACAGCCACAGACCATCACACTACCAACACCATTCAGTTTGATGTTCTTTTTTTGTACACGGCTTCCAAGAAGTCCAAAAAAGTTTTTTTCTCGTCAGTCCACAGAATCTTTTCCCGGGGAGATGTTCTCTCTACAGTGTTTTTTTCCTTGAACCAATTTCACCCAGTCTCTTTCTTATTAATGAATCATTAACACTGACCTTAACTGAGGCAGGTGTGGCTTAAAGTTTTTTAGATATTGTCCTAGGTTCTTTTGTAACCTCCTGGATGAGTTGTCCATGCCCTTTTGAAGTAATTTCTTTAGGCTAGTTAGGGACAAAGAACTTTTCATGGCACTGTACAGTATATGTGACCTCTTTTCTGCTTTTCTTGTGTTGTTTTGATTATTGATCTTGATGCTGTATCTATTCGTCAGTGGTAAAATATCGAATAACGATCTGCACGGGGACGGTGAATGGCAGCGGTACGGACGCTAGTGTTTACTTAACCATCATCGGGGACCTAGGGGACACAGGAGAGAGGCTCATGTTTTTGTGCAAAAACACCGTCAACAAGTTTGAAAAGGGCAACGTGAGTCATAACCAAGAGTCAATTAGTGAACAGTTTTTTTTCTCTAAGAATGAGTTCTTGCATGGTGCTGAGAAATCAAACCTTTTTTTATTTCAATTTTTGTTGTCTTTTCTTTCTTCCAGGCTGATGAATTTATGGTAGAAGCTGTGTCATTGGGTACAATCAGACGGATTCGGATTGGTCACGATGGGCGAGGTGGAGGCTGCGGTTGGTTCCTGGATAAAGTGTTGATCAGAGAGGAAGGCCAGCCGGAGGCGTCTTCAGTGGAGTTTCCATGTCTCAGGCAAGTCTAGAAGCTGATCATACAAAAACTACTTACAGTGCATGAACGATACAGCATAAAGTTTGTCAACCATTTAGAATTTCGATATTTTTGCATATGCAGTATTTTATGTAAAATGTGCCTACAACTCAAAAACGTAAATAAGGAAGGGGCTCCAAGTGGTCCAGTACGCCTAAGCGCTGCCACAATATTCAGGAGATCGCTGGTTCGAATCCTGTTGCTTGCCATCAGCTACCAGAGCCCTGAGACAGCACAATTGGCCTTGTTCTCTCTGGGTGGGTAGATGGCACTCTCTCCCCTTATCACTCCAAAGGGTGATGTCGATCAGCACAAGGCGTCTCTTAGCTGATGTATCAGAACCGAGTCACTGCGCTTTTCTTCCGAACGCGTGCTGACTACTTGGTAATGTTGCATTATCAGCAGCAGTTTGAAAAGAGGCGGTGACTGACTTCACATGTATCGGAGGAGGCATGTGCTGGGTTATATTTATCTTATATTAATATTTGTTTGATAATCTGAAAATAATCTACACAAAAATACAAAAACAAAAGAACTTCATAAGCAGAAAAATTCACGCAACTTCAGTGCCTTGCAAAAGTATTTGCCCCCCTTGAACTTTTTAACCATTTCCCAAGCTTTAAACATCTCAAGGAGCACTGTGCAAGCGATTATACTGAAATCCCTCTAAACTTTCAGCTCAAACAAAGAAAAGACTGATCAGAGATGCAGCCAAGAGGACCATGATCACTTTGGATGAACTGCAGAGATCTACAGCTGAGGTCGGAGACTCTGTCTATAGGACATAGTCATAGTCATAGTTTCTTTATTTATCTCCCAAACGAGAAATTTTGCTTGGATTGAGGGCATACTGCACTACAACAAAAAACAGACAAACATACAGACAATCATGTGACCAAAAAGAATATCATTACAATACATTAAGGATTTAAAGTGCATTACATTTCATACTTTTACACAACCCCACAGCCCCTATACAACCGTAATACAGTCAGACGTCCTTATTATTTAGAATCTTAATTGACAGTGGTACAAAAGAATGTTTAAACCTATTGTGTTTGCACAAAGGAACCCTGTACCTTCTACCCGAGTTCATGAGCTGGTACTCCTAATGGAGCACATGTGTACTATCGGATACACTATAGCCTACTGCCACAGTTCCTGCAGGCCAAGAGGGGCAGGAATGCCCATAATTTTCCCAGCTGTCTAGCTATTTTATTGTGTCTTAAATTTAACTGTTAAATTGCCAAACCAACTTGTAATACCATATCTTAATACTGATTCAATAACTGCTCTGTAGAATATTAGCATGATGTTCTTACGGACACCAAAAAATCTGAGTCTGCACAGACATACGTCATACGACATACGTTGTACGTTGCACAAATCTGGCTTTTATGGAAGCACCTAGAAAGTCATTTCTCAAAGATATTCATAAAAAGTCTTGTTTAAAGTTTGCCACAAGCCACCTGGGGGACACACCTAACATGTGGAAGAAGGTGCTCTGGTCAGATGAAACCAAAATTGAACAATCCGGCCACAATGCAAAACGTTTTGTTTGGTGTAAAAGTAACGCAGCTCATCACGCTGAACACACCATTCCCACTGTGAAACATGGTGGTGGCAGCATCATGGTTTGGGCCTGCTTTCCTTCAGTAGGGACAGACTTGGGAAGATGGTTAAAACTGATGGGAAGACGGATGGAGTCAAATACAGGACCACTCTGGAGTCTGCAAAAGACCTGAGACTGGAACGGAGATTTATCTCCCAACAAGACAATGATCCAAAACAAAAAGCAAAATACACAATGGAATGGTTCACAAATAAACGTATTCAGGTGTTAGAATGGCCAAATCAAAGTCCAAACCTGAATCCATTCGAGAACCTGTGGAAAGAGCTGAAAACTGCTGTTCACAAACACTCTATTCAACCTCACTGAGCTCCAGCTGTTTTGCAAGAAAGAATGGGCAAAATTTTCAGTCTCTCGATTTGCAAAACTGATAGAGACAAACCCCAAGCGACTTGCAGCTGTAATCACAGCAAAAGGTGGTGCTACAAAGTAGTAACACAAGTGGGCTGAACAATATTACACGCCCCACTTTTTTTGTTTTTTATTTCTAAAAAAAAGTTTAAAATATCCAATAAATTTTGTTCCACTTCACGATTGTGTCCTACTTGTTGTTGATTCTTCACAAAAAAAAAAATACAATTTCATATCTTTATGTTTGAAGCCTGAAATGTGGCAAAAGTTTGAAAAGTTCACTGTATATTTACTACTCTTTAAAAATTACAATAAGTATTGACTGGTATCCATTTTACCACTTAAAGACTGTAGAGCATATAGTATTGAGAAATTACACTTCCACACTGGGGCGCTGTTGAGTGATTTCCTCGTGTCATTACTGTGCTAAAGGTTAACTACACATGTACACGAACTGCTGCTAGATGTGCTATACAAAAGGCAAGTCTACGTAAAAGGTGTGTGCTGGTTGTGGGATAGTGTGACCATCGCGGTTGTGGTGTTGTGTTTCTCCTGCAGTGTGTCAGAGGCATGTATAGATGTATGTGAGGGAGAGAATGTGTCTGTGTGGCGAGAGAGTGGTGTTTAAGTCTTTATGTAGATGAGGAAAGAGTGTCTGGTTTCTAATGGAGACACTAAACTAGTGTGATGGAAACATGAGCTAAACTAAAGGCTACTGCTCAGTTACACAAGCTCACACACAACACACACACACACCACACTTACAAACACATGCATGCAAACCATATGCATAGTTTATATGTAGATAATTAGAGAGATGATTATGTTTCTAGGTCCACTCACAGAACTAAAATGATGCACCAAGAAGTTATTTGTGAGAAAATAATTATCATTTATGTTGATAATTATTACAAGATTAGAGTGAAAAGATTTTTTTTTTCCGAGGAAAACTACAATTTAAAGGATGTCCAACTGCTGGTATGATGATATGGGAAGCCTTCATCTACAAGAGTCAGTCTCTACTAGTAGTGATATGAGGGATCAACAGCTCAGCTATAAATCTAGTGGTGTATATCATTGCCACAGGGGTGGATGTAGAAAAATATTTATAGGGTGACAACAGGGGGGCAGGGATTTTTGAGGGGTGGCAACATAGGGCAGACTTATATATACCGCAAATGTATATATATATATATATATATATATATATATATATATATATATATATATATATATGTATGGGCACGGGCTAGCATTTAGAAAATCATACAGAAAAACAATGTCTTGCATTTGAGGTTTGATGTATTAGGTATATTTGACCATGCAAGTATGGCGAAAGAGAGAGTGTGTCTTTGTGTGTGTGAGATGCAGAAGAAAGGAGGTTTGCTGTGTATATATGTGTGTGTGTGTGAGGTGAAGAGAGCTTGTGGTCTCTGTGTGAAAGTGTGTGTGTATGTTCAGCCCGAGTGCTAGTTTTAGCCTGTTAGCTTGTTAGCTCTCTAGCCTGTTGTTGTTTTGCCGTGTTTGCAGCCAACAGCAACCACTATAAGTTTAAGCAATAAAGCGATGACTGTAAACAATTTTTTCATCCATTCTTTCTACGCAACCAGTCGGACATTACAATATCTTTTTACTAAGGAAAATGACAAAAACAGTAACGCACAGTTACTTGGATATTTAACTTTTATCTGATGATTGGATTGGAAATGGTAATACTTTAGATTACTTGTTACTAGAAAAATGGACGGATTAGAGTAACGCGTTACTAAGTAACTGATGTCTCTAAACCTAGCAAACAATACATGTTATAGTTTGCAAAATAAGATTTTTATAAGCTCAAAATCAGCATCGCAACTATACTAGCACAGGGCTTTCATTATAATTTATTTTATTATAATTTACTGCAGTTAATGCAGGAGATTCACTCTCGTAATTGTCAAATTGGCTATAATAACTTTTATATTATTTTAATTCTGGGGTGGCAAGGCCTTATTTTAGGGTGGCAGCTGCCACCATATGCCCGGTAGATCCGCCCATGCATGGCCAGGATTCCAGCTGATACTTTTCTGCAGGATAATGCTCACCCACCCACAGAAAGGGTTTCCCAGGAATGTCTCTGCCAGATTTTTCTTAGTAAATAGATCTACAGTATTGTGCACATATTTTAGGCACCTGAGGGAATTTCAGTAGAGGATAAGTGTCTTATCTGTGAAGTGAGCATGGATGCCATATGGAATCTGTTTGCCTCTATGCTTAATCACAGCTTATCCTCTATCCAGGCTTCTAACAGGGTAATAGACTCCATTCAATTGTATACATTCGCTTATATACATCATTTGTTACATAAAACATTTATACGTATAAAATATAATTCCATTCCAACAACTGGGCCATTTCAAAATTTAAGCACAAAACTCAATTGTCGTGTCTTTCTTTCTCTCTGCAGGTGGTTGGACCGGAATGAAGATGATGGTCAGATTGTGAGAGAACTGGTGCCCAGTGCAGATGGCCAACGCTTGTTCAGTAAGCACACACACACACACACACTCACACATAGAAAGTAATGGAACACCTACACATTACATTTCTAGCATCTGTTGGCATTAGTATGAATGTGGACCCCCTTTGAAGGTCTAAAAGCAGTGAAGTTCTGCAATTACAGAGCCTTATGCTAAACTCAGACTACACAGCGTTTTTGTCTCTCACAATGTTTACTCTGTGAGATTAAGCAGTCATCTTTGTTTCCTGTCTTACTTCAGTAACTCTTACATGGGGACAAGTTAGTCACTGACCAATCATCATCCACATCCCTGCATGAGTTGCAGTAGCTGTAGATAATTGCAGAGCAAAAGGAGGAGCAAAGAATCATGGCAATCATGGCTATTGGCCAGCGTCAGGGAGCACGTTGTGGAGCATGTCAAACTACGTGATAAAATACAAAAAAATCGATCATTCTAGTCTTTTTATTGGTCGGTCGCACAAACTCGCTCACGTCAAATGTCATACTACACAGACAAAATTTGGTCTTTTCATCATGACTTTTCTGCGCTTTGCTCTTCAGCACTCAGAGACCCCTTTCTGTAATCTTACATGTTCAGACACTTCATAGCTGAGGGAATAATACCATCCACATCTAATATGTAATATAAGTAAATAAAGTGCCATCCTATTCCAGCACCATAATGTAGTTCAGAAAACTCTTTAGAACCACTCATTCTTTCATTGAAGTATTTTAGAGCATTCTGCAATTCTATGTGCTTGGTGTATTAATGGCTAAAATCTATGGTAATGTGTTCCTGTGAGGAGTGCTGAGGGTGATTAAAATTGAATGTGTGTCCATGTTTGTGTGTGTGTGTGTGTGTGTGTTGTAGATGTTAGTTATCACATCGCGATAAAGACAGGCAGCATTAACGGAGCAAGCTCAGATTCAAAGGTGTTTGTGAAGCTGTACGGGGAGAAAGGTGACACCGAGAAGATACTGGTGGTGGTCTCTGATAACGACCTGGGAAACTATTTTGAAACTGGACAGACTGACATCTTCACCGTGGAAACATATGACATTGGCAAGGTGAGTTTTACCCAATGAAAGGATTTTGTTAAAAGCAGCATTATGTAACATATTTACTATGAAATATCTTCATCAGCTCTTCTTTAGAATCATGATGATTCTTCACTTTATTAAGGAAATGGGGTGGAAAGCTGGTAAAGCACTATGGAACTTTGGTGGAGCTGCACAAAGTGTGTGTAACCAGAGTCATATTTGTGTACAATCCTGTAGTATTACTTTACTGCCTCAGTCCACATGTTTCTTTCACTTAAGATTCTGCTTCAGTATCTCTCAGCCTGACAACATCTGTATGTGAAAAGCTTGTTATTCAACTTTATTCAATTTTATACTGTAGGAAGAGACCATGCCAATTCTTTCAAATGCTCATTTAGAGGATATAGAGTTGGACACTTCATTTGCTTTCACAGTTCAGAGAAATACTGGTTGGCTACAACATTAAATCCACCTTCCAATAATAATAATATTGTGCAGGTTCCACTCAACTAAACAGTTTAGACCCATTAAAACCTGGACTCCACAAGACTCTTAAATGTATTAGCAGCAGATCTTTTAGGTTCTGTAACCTGCCATTGGTTCAATGGTTGCTCCAAAGGTGTTTTGTGATATCTGGCAGCAAGACATTCAGAGTGGGCTATACATATTAAAGCTGATGTCAGTAAGTTTTGGACTTAGGGCCCTCTGTTGAGACTGTGTATTTGCACCGAGCGTGCGAAAGAATCATTTTAAAGTGGGCGGGTGTGATGCGGTCTCCTTTCAGAGCGGATGAATCTGATCCCAGGTTATGTTCAGTCAGAGAGAGAGTGCGGTCAGTCAGAAACTACTGAGGGCCTTCAGAGGATGTAAGAGAGTTGTTATATACGGTTGTCAGTTTTGTCAGTGTAAAAACTGTATAATGTATCCTACTTTAAAATATTTGGTGGTTTTAATGCTATTGCTAGTTGGTATAGATATTAAATTTGATTTTCATCTCCTTGTGGGTGGCTCTTGCAGATAAACCGCCTGCTGATTGGCCACACCAACGAGGGCTTGCGTGCTGGTTGGTTCCTGGACAGTGTGCTGATTTGGGTGCCGGTGCACGGGGTGCAGTACATGTTTCCCAGCCACCGCTGGCTCTGCAAAGACGAAGCTGATGGCAAAGTGGAGGTCGAGATTTACCCTAGCGAGACACTCAATATCGAGAAATGTAAGAACGCGCACCCACACACTTACACACCCACACACTTACACACCACACACATGGGTGGACACATGTCCTCATGCTCACAAACTGAAACGTAAGAGCAGTCGCACATGTATACACGCACTTAGACCAACACACGTCTACAGACTCATTCTCGCATGCAGAACTTTACCCCAGCGAGACACTCGAGACCCAGGAGTGTAGGAAGCACACACACTCGTCCATTTGCACATTTTCACAAAGAAATCGATCCTGATGCTGGGCAATGTGGTTTCGCTGACACAGCTAATTACAAGAGTAGGTCCTCTTTAAACTTAACCAGTCATATATAATTAACAAGTAAAATCAGAGCCAATCCTTTCCTTTGATTCCCAATAACCCCCAACCATAGCTATCATCCTTTTCCCTTAAACCACCCCACCAATCATCCCTACACCTCCTAATACCCCACATACTCTCAAAAGTTTGGGATCACCTTTTTCAAGGTCACTTCCACTCTATTCAAATATTCTATTTTACCACACTGCCTTCACCATGATTGATGGATGGCCACACTGAAAAAAATGATGTGTAAAATTTACTAAAGTTCTGCATTTGCTTTTTTAATACATTAAATACAGTAAATAAGTGAATTGAACTTCAGTCAATTCTTTCTTTTAGTAAACTTTACTTAATTTATTTTTGCTGAATCAATCCTTTCTTTTGGGAACCTTTACTTAATGTCTGCATACAATATTACCTAATTACCATTACTTAATTTGTACAATATTACTGAAATTTAAATATTTTTAGTTAAAACACACATTCAAATATTTACCTAAGCTCAAAGATTTATTTTGTAAACAGACCAAGTCTCACTGTCTCAACTCATGGATGGCATGTAATACATCCTTTTTAGTAAAAGGATGTATTACATGCCATCCATGTGTTGAGACAGTGTAATATGTGTGTTTTAGCTAAAAGTATTTGTTATAATATATTATATATAATAAATTATTTGAGTAATATTGTATAAATGAAGTAATTGTAATTAGGTAATATTGTATGCAGAAATTAAGTAAAGTTTACAAAAAGAAAGAATTGACTGAAGTTCAGTTCACTTATTTACTCTGTGTAACATTTAAGTCTTGAAACCGAGTTGAAGTTACTTAAACTTATCTGAAATTAAATTTTCTTAAAAAAAAAGCAGAAAGTGCAGAAAGTTGCAAAACCTTTTTAAAGTAAATTTTACTCATCATTTTTGTTGTGTATAAGCATTGATCTTGCATCTTTTCATTGTTCCTGTGCCTCACAAACGTTTTAGTTTGATCAAAAGGCATTAAACTTGTACTCATCAACACCTGGCCAGTGTGAGGTTATGCTTTTTCTTGGCAATTTTAACATAAAGTCTAGCATACTGCCAATGAAATAGATTTGTGAACCACCGGAAACTGTCTAAAACATTTTCCTCCTTCTAGCCCTTGAGTAGGGTGTCTCCCTGTCACTCTAATAAAGAAACTAACCCCTAAAATAAGGTTGTTTCTTTCCTGGAAACAAGCAAACAAGTGATGATTCTTTATGTTCCCTTATCATTATACATTTTTCTAACAATTAAGTGTTGTTAATTAGCCTAATAACATTCTTACCTTGGATTGGCAGCCATACCAGGAGACTAAGGCAGATGACTAAGAATTGGTGATAATAGGACTATATGCAAAATAGGCTTTTTCCTTGTTTAAAAATCATTTGATACATTTGAATTAATTGTTTATTTGACTAAATTGTTTGTAAATAGCATGAAAATGGAAAAAAAGGAAAATTTTGAGCAGTATTGTATATCCCACCCTCAATTATCTTTTCTCCCCCTCCAACCATCCCCACTTCTAAATGCTTCCCCCACCACCCTCAGCCTTCATCTCTTTCCCTTTAGACCACCCCAACATCTCATCCATCCCTCCCTCTTAGACCACCCCCACATCACATCCGTCCCCCCTCCCACTACCCTGCCTTCATCCCTATCCATTTTACTTCCCTCACCTATTATCCACCCTCCCTGAACCTACCCTCATCTACCATCCCTTCCCCTCAATTGCCCCTTGACTTCACACCAGTTATTATCCAGCCCTGTCCCACTACTCCACCAATCATACTCTCCTCCACCCACCACCCTAAATTATCCTCCCTCCTGCGCTTACCCTCAGTTATCACCTGCACCAACAACCTCACCATCATCCCATTATCATTTAGGTCCATTTTAGCTGCTTCCTAATTAAAAAAATCACCTTAAACTTTGTGAGTTTAGCACCCCTTGTTGGACTAGCATGATTACACGGGTAAGAAAGATAGCGATAGCATGTGAGAGAGAAAGAAAACCTCTCTTATACAACTAAGAGGAATCACGCTTCTTCTACAGCTTCTTAGACTCACGTGTAATCCCCCAATCCAGTCAGACCATCCTGCTCCTGAGGTGTCCCAAACTGTCATAGTGATCTGATCCTCCCAGCAGCGGAAGCTATCTGTCTAATCATCATCCACCAGAAACGTCATCTGTTGGAAGCAGCTAATAGGTTTAAATATTCAGAGAAAGCTCAGCATCCGGATGCAGTAGTTGGACTGAAAGAGGCTGGATTAAGTGCATTGAGCCTCGATCCAACTGTGATCTAATCGCTGTGATCAGATCACAGAGTAGGGCTGTTCATTTGATCTGGATTGAAGGCCACAATTTTAAGTGAAACTTCAGACTTGAAGGTTTTAATGAATGAGTCTTTGGTTGTGGTGTTTTTTTCCCAGTCCTGATGGTTCACAAACATATTAGATTCTTAATGCATATCTGAATTGAATCAACAGGTAGATAAAAACGTTTAATGTAAACCAAGAGCAGAAAACAAAATCTGTGTTAATATGTAAGCAATACCCTGGGCAACAGGTAGGCATGTGAGTAAAATTAACATTGTCATCTTATTCTTTAAACTACAGACAACAATTCTCCCAAATTTTAAATACAAATATCATCATTATAGAGCATTTATTTGCAGAAAATGAGACATGGCTGAAATAACAAAAAATATGCAGAGTAAAAAGTTTATATTCATAAAGTTTTAAGAGTCCAGAAATCAATACTTGGTGGAATAACCCTGGTTTTTAATCACAGTTTTCATGCATTTTGGCATGTCCACCTCCACCAGTCTTACACACTGCTATTGAATAACTTAATGCCACTCCTGGTGCAAAAATTCAAGCAGTTCAGTTTGGTTTAATGGCTTGTAATAATCTCTTGGTTATATTCCAGAGGTTTTTAATTTGGCACAATCAAAAAAACTCATCATTTTTAGTGGTCTCTTATGTTTTCTTCCTGAAGCTGTATGTGGGGCCAATGTGGAATCCATGGACAAAACTTTTTATGGTTCCCAGTTAAGTTGCCCATACAGGCCCCACACGGGCAAATTATGTAGGACCTTTCCAAAACAGAAGAGCTATGCTAATGAAAGTCTTCAGTGTGTTGGTTTGTTTTGTGTGATTGCAGTGATTAACTACGAGGTGACAGTCGTGACGGGTGACGTGTTTGCGGCAGGCACCAACGCCAACGTGTTCCTTCAGGTCTACGGTGAAGAGGGTAAGACTGAGGTCATTCAGCTCAAGAGCCGCTCCAACAACTTTGAGAGAGGAACTACTGAGATATTTAAGGTGTGTGCTTTCATATCTTCAGCATTTGCAGCCTGAAATTTGCTTCATCAGTTCTGCAGTGAAATCAGCACAAAGTAGCTATCATGCAATAGACTATATTTAATAGAATCTTTACTACAGCTCTGGAAAAAATGAAGAGACCTGGTGCAAAAATTCAAGCAGTTCAGCTTGGATTGATGGCTGGTGATCATCCATCTTCCTCTTGATTATATTCCAGAGGTTTTCAATTTGGTAATATCAAGAAAAAACATCATCATTAAGTGGTCTCCTTTTTTCAGAGCTGTATATGTCCAAAATGTTTGTGGACACTCTCTGTAATGAATGCTTTTAGCTACATTAAGATGCACCCATTGCCAACGCATATGTGTAAATGCACACCATAGCTTGTATAGTCTCTGTAGAGATGTATTGCTTAGAAAATAGGACTTTCTGGAACAGATTAACTTGAACCTTTTGGCACCATGCCTAATAGTCCCCCTCTATTAACCCGTGTAACTTATCTGTGTATAGTATAGCTAAATGCATTCATTAGAAGGAGCGCCACATACGCTACTTTGTACTATCAAAAATCCTTTGACTTTATGATATCTTGATGCCTGTTGCTTTACTATACTATGAAATAAAATACATATGTTTTAATTAAAATATTTAAATAATTCTCCAATTACTTGTGTCAGATTGAGGCTCTGGATGTGGGTCTGGTCTATAAGATCCGTATCGGCCATGATGGATCAGGCGTGTGCCCCGGCTGGTTCCTGGAGTCTGTAGAGGTGAAACGGCTTGTCTGGGCATGGGTGAAACCTGAGAAAAAAGAGGAGGAAAAGAAAGACAAGAAAAAGAAAAAGAAGAAGAAGGTCAATTCATCTACCTAACATCCACCATCTCTGCATCTAAAGACCTATCCACTTATCTGTCTGTTCATTGATCTATTCTTCTATGTCCATCTATCCATCTATTCACATACATCCAATTATTCGTACATCTTAACTTAATGTTCTTACATTCATCCATCCACCCAACCATCTGGCCGTTATACATCAATCTGTTCATCCGTTTTACAAATGTAAAATGATTATGGCTGGATGGTCGATAGATTGATGGATGGATGACTGTCTATTTACCTATTAATTCATTGATCAAATTGTCTGACCAAATGCGTGGTTTGTTGGGGCACATTTTGGTGCTTTTAGGTTTGTGCCTGTGTGAAAACAAACCAACTGAGGGAGAAAACGCTCCACGTAAACAAACTTATCAAATGATCTGGACCATAGAAACGAACTACAGGTGTTAAAACGCCTACAGTTTTTAGGCTTATTGGGTTTTCTACCCTAACAGTCATCTATCTGTCCATGCTCTCAACCATTTCCAAATCAAATATTTGTTCTTCCAACCATCCAACCCGTCTCCGATCTATTCATCCATTAAACCTTTTAACTTTACTTAATTTTATTAATTCATAAATCCTTTATTCCTTTCTTTCTTCTCTATGCAGGAGGAAGAGGATGATCCTGGAGAGCTGAAGGAGGTGGTAAAAACGTATAATTTTCCCTGTAGCCGCTGGCTCGCCCGGGACGAGGAGGATGGGGAGATTTTAGTGGAGTTGAAGGCTGAAGATTATGAAGACCTGGAGGGTAGGAAACCTCAGGGACAGACAGACAATTGTCAAATACTGGGGAGGTCTCCCAGACAGGGATTAAGCCTAGTATTGAAATTAATAAGGTTTTGAATTGAGTTTTCTATAGAAAGCAAAATGTAGTTTTCAATCTCTGTCCGGGAAACTGACCCATTAACTGACCCACCCTTAGAAGTGATGATGACGTTGATGCTGATGTGTGTGTTTGCGTGTGGACGTGTTTTAGAGAACACGTACGAAGTCCACGTGTTTACCGGCACCATGTGGGGCGCCGGTACAGACGCAAGTGTATACATCAACGTCTACGGGGAGATAGGAGACACTGGAGAGAGAAAACTCCGCAAGTCCAACCACCTCAACAAGTTTGAGCGTGGACAGGTGATACTAACCCACCTTCAGTTCAGGCACACGTACAGAGCACATAACAATCATATCGCACACCAAGCACAATCACACACACCTATCTGATCGATCTGATACTGAATCCCTGTCAGGAGGACGTGTTCTCCATCACAGCGATGGATCTGGGGCTGCTGAAAAAGCTACGGATTCGGCATGACAACAAGCAAGCCAACGCCGCCTGGTACCTGGACCGGGTGGAGATTGTAGACTCAAAAGATGAAACAACGTAAGTACTTTACATTCACATACACTTCACACACACGCAGCTCACACATTCATCTAAGAACTAACTGCTTCACTATCCATTGCCACCAAAATTGTTCTTTCTAATAAATGAGGGTGGGGCACAATATTGATTGTGTGATAAATTGTATAGTTTTCAGTAAACTCGGTCAAGTTAATTTAGCAATAATACATGAGAAGGAGTGCTATAACATCTAATATTAGCACTGCTGTGCTGCAGTCCATTATACCGCAGTTCCATTATCGCTGTTTATTAAACAATTTTGAGTTAAAGAGGATTAGAAAATATGTTCTGGTTAGGTTATAAACACTGTAGCTGTGCTGTTTGGTAAGAGCCGCACCGTTGCTTATGTACCGGAGTAAAACACAGAGAGCTTTGGTTGCAGTGCATTACCAGCTGATAACAGCACTCATAAAACGCCTCTCAGCCAATCACATTACAGGGTTGGAACTAACTGTGGTACAAATAATGATATGATAGGGTCGATAATGATATTTTTTGCATTCATGTAGTTTTGTTCAATTTTTTTTTCTGTAAGCGCAAATTACACAGTTAAAGTTTAGTCTAATGTAATGTAATTTTGTAATGTAAATGTGTATTTGCAACAGAACTAATCTAATCTAAGGCAGTTTATGGCTATTTTGCAACATTGGAATAATGCCAAAATTGGAAGGGTTGCAGTCAGTGTATATGAGAAAGCTAAACTATGCAGTTTTGTGTACATTGTTTCATATTGTAAGTATCACAGAATCCCAGTATTGTGATATTATCATTATTATGAACAACGTATTTTGATAATATTGTAAGATGTCATATGATTTCCACCCCTACTTGTGAGTCTTTATATACATATTAAGTTTTTTTCCTGCAATTTTTGGGGTTCTCTCATGGTTGGAATTAATATACTGTGACGGCGCCCCTGAGGACCGTCAGCTTCATTGTTTCAGCTTCATTGTGTTACAGCATTTCTCATTTTAAGTCTTTGTCTTATCAATTGTTCATTTTCAAGATCTTTTGAAGTGTCTTCTTACGTATCTTAATTCTCCCAAGCCATTATTGTTGCTTTCTTAGCATCAAGAACACAAGGAGTTGAAGGCTGAAGGGTTTTTCCACCTTATTTAGGGTTTTTTAAGGGTTAAAGGGTTTTTTGAATGAATCATGGTTGTTCTTAAAGATTCCTCAGGATCTTGGGGGTTTCTTGTAGGTTTCTTTTGCTCCTTCTCATTGGTTTATCTCCCTGTTCTTATTCTTAGTTGTAAAGGGATGATAGTAGTGTGTTTCATCTCTGTGATTTTTTTTTCAACACATTCTTAAAGTTTTTTATTTTAGATTTTATTTTTTCAGGTTAGTGTTTTTTGTCAAGCTCTTGAAAAGAACCATTTGTGACCCTTGCTTCTTCTCAATATTATATTCTTAGTAGCCCTAGGTTCCTTCTAATGAGGTCATCAACGTATTGTTCAAATGTTCTGATGCTGACACCAAAAACTCATCCTGACTTTGATTTCTGAACTTTTTATTTCCTTTTTTTTTAATTGCAGACTGAAACGTTTCCATTGTGCACCTTTCATTCATTTTTGGTATGGGTATTGCATTGATCGTATGATAATCCTCCTGTGTTTGTGTGTGTGTCAGGTATTTTTTTCCCTGCCAGCGCTGGTTAGCGGTTGATGAAGACGATGGGCAGCTGGCGCGTGAGCTCGTTCCAGTGGACGAGGCCTTCATGAACAAAGAGGTGGAGAATGAGGACGGTGTTTCCATATCGACCTCCGCACAGCTTGGACTTGAGCAGAAAGGTCAGATGAGACACGGGGTTGTGCCGCTGTTGAGTAAACATTCTATAAATGACCCTTCCTCATCCCCATCACTCTAGTCTGCATGAGTTAGGTTTCTCCCTTAAGCTGTTGAGCTGTTCAGTGATGTTCTGTTAGCAGCTGTTCTAAAACAAAGTGTGTTTGTGTGTCTGTAGCCATGTCAACCACATACACCATGACAATCAAGACAGGGGAGAAGAAGTATGGTGGAACTGATGCCAATATTTTTGCCATCTTATATGGGACCAACGATGACACAGGTAACTGCAGACTTTAAATACTAAACCGACTAAAAATACTAAAGAGAGTTCATCTTCTGCTATTTCAGTATTATTTCACGTTTTTACACTTATGGTTTGTATGCTCATGACTAAATTACTTAACAAGTTTTTTAATTTGGGGCTTATGACTCTGGCTTAATGACTCCAGCTCCGGTTTAATTTCAGAAAGTGTTAGGATGAAATTTTCTTTGCGGCTGTAAAACCAAAAAACAGGTTTAACCCTTGTGTGGTGTTCACATTTTAGTTACTCGTTTACTTTGTTATTTGTATTAAATTCAGCAAAATGAAGCAATTTTACATTAAAATGCTTTACACATGCTTGCTTCACCTAAATTGCAAGCGATATTAACAGCTTACATGGTTAATATTTTCCCTTTACCTTTCTTATGTTACATTTCTTTCAAAAAGGGCTACTCTTTTTTTTTATTAAAAAAAACTCAAAATATGAGTAGAAAATTTGTTTAGTTTCAAATTTACAAATGAAGCAATGTTTATTAGCCCTTGGTCCAACATACTGTATGTAATATGAATGTGTAGGGGGGGGGGGGGGTGTACAGTGTGTGTTTATCGAAAATGTGTTTTGATATATGTTTTTCACAAAAAATGACCCAATGCCAATGAGTTTGAGTTAGAAAAAATATTTTTTTAGTATCATTTGATGAAAAATGAAAACATCACACAAGGGTTAATATTGGGATTGCAATCCAAAAGGATAGTCAAAAAGCCAGGCCAGGCCAAAAACATAAACAGCAAAAACAGGCACACAGGGACCGAGACAAGGTAAAAATCTGACAAAAAAGAAACAAGCAAAAAAATCTAACAATCACAGCAAAGGGGCAAGACAAAAAGAATACATCCAAAAAAAGAAAAAGGTCAAAAACAGGCTTTAAATAAACACAGAGCAATCAGACACAGGTGAAGGGAGTCACTAATAAGTCAGCTGCAGGGGATTAGGAATCAGGTGACAATGAGCCTAGAAACTGTCTATAGTTGGTTGAAGAGGAGCATGTGACTGTGGTGTGAGAAGGAGTGTAATTCTGGGTAATGCAGTCCACAGTATCAGTAAAGGAAGTAAGTCCAGGGAGTGTGACAAAAGGAAAAACACAACTACTATAAAACGTTTTCGGGACTAGTGCATATTAGTGTCCAGTGTTAGCAACAATGTTGCAAGGTGGTTGCTGTGGTGTTGCTAAATGGTAATATAAGCAGTGGAATGTGTTTGTTCTGTATCTGTGTTATTAGGTGTTATTAATCTGAAGGCCTCTAAGAATCATAAGAATAAGTTTGAGGTGGGGATGATTGATGAGTTCACCATAGAGGCGGTGGATATTGGTAAACTCAAAAGAATCCGCATCGGACATGACAACGCCGGTATGCTCACCTACACACTCACCTATACCCATATTAACACTCACTCCATCTGCGCTTTATCTCAGTTTACCTGTACTTTACTCACCTTTACCTGTACTTTTACTGTGTTTACCTGTACCTGTATTTTAACTTATGTACTCTACATATACGTTCCCTCACTCATAAACTGTACTTTTACAATTGTACAATTGTACATTCACTCACCTGTATCTATTATCAATCTACCTTTAATTTAACTCTCCATGTTTTACTTTTACCATACGTATGCTTTTACTGTAACCTGTACAATCACTCAAGTCTAGCTATACTTTTATTTTTTGTCAAATACAGATATCAGATATGGACATACAGACTTGTAGATGTAAACGTGTATACTGTATATTCACTCACCTGTTCCATGGGTGGGGTGTGTGTATGTTGGTGTGATTGTGCATTTGCATGTGCTAACACTGTAACGAATCGCTGTTCTTTTTACAGTAAAAAATAGAGGTATATTACATATATATATATATATATATATATTTAGTCTACTAACTAAGTTGAAAGAGTCAAGTGACTCTTTCTCTGTTGAGGTTATATATATTTTTATAAGACATTAATAAAATATATTTAATATACATTGGTAAACACCAGTGTACTATGATCAGTCACTAGTATACTAATAAACGGTGTTCGATTACATTGTTTTTGCCAGTAATACTTTACTTGAAGGGCGGGCCTCATGGGTTTGACAGCAGGATAAGGCATGTATAGCACTCATGAATGATGCAAGGCTGATAAATATTCATGTATGCAAATGCAGACTGGCTATGTCTTCATGCATCACAGACAAATGACGCTTAATGTATGTTGACTAAACCTCAAACTGTGTATGCATTTGTGAAATTGTTGCATCATTGATGATATCTAGGGATGGTCTGAAGGCCATTTTATGTGCTCTGAATACGAAAGCTTGAATTCTCATTTTCAGAACTATTCTTAAGAACAATAATAAAAAAAATGTAGGTTTCATAATTAGACGTAATTTTAAGTGTGCAGTTGAACAAAAAAAATTGTCACCCTTATTAAATTACATGTTTTTTCATTTTTATTCAAACTTTTTAAAAAGTTGTTGCTTTACCTTTGCAATATTGCCAGTGCAATTGACAGCAGCCCAGTTTCAAAACATCATGCATCCACATACAGTTGGCACAGAAAGGAAAGTGTTCTATTAAAATCAGTGCAGTTCAGTGCAGATTTGCTGATTGTGGTCAAAAACTTTTAATATAACTATCAGTGCACTTGCTTCCAAAACTCATCTGGCTTATCAAACTGTTAAAATTTCCTTCTTTTGACTCATCCGCTAAGATTATGTTTTCGTGAGAAACACTGCACAATAGAACAGTTCACCTCTATCTTAATTCAGCTTAAACATGCAGTTTTGTTGGCAGTTATTTGGATTTGCCTAAACAGAATATGAACAGACAATGGAATTGTTCGTGTGACTTCCACAATTCCCCTGAATAATCATTTTTGTTTCTTACTGACAAGCTGAAAACACCTCTTACTGGTGGACTGAATCAATTACTTTGGAAATTGTCTAAAGGAGCTCATGTTTGATGTGAGTGCAGCCCAGAAGATACCAGAAGAAAATGACAACTCTGAGAAGTGTTACGGATTTGGCACACCACTTTAGACCAGTTAACCTCTAAAAACAACAATAATCTTGTCTAAAGTGGATTTAGCTGATATTTTGTGGATACCTGCAGTTTCATTTTTTTCATTTTTTTTTGGCAAGATAAGCAGACAGAACTTCTGAACTCTGAAGGAATTCAACAAAGGAAGATCCAGGTACTCAAACTATTCAGAGCAGCCCTAGTGATGTTATACATGTCTTATAAGCGTGACAGCAAGTCCTCGACTGGAGCCATTCAAGAAAAGATTTACTGTTTTCTGATGAATCCCCGGGTTTGTCAGCCTTGGCG
Organism: Astyanax mexicanus; assembly: GCF_023375975.1. Lineage (NCBI taxonomy): Eukaryota > Metazoa > Chordata > Actinopteri > Characiformes > Acestrorhamphidae > Astyanax > Astyanax mexicanus. The sequence goes on along the minus strand of NC_064424.1, from coordinate 26,373,281 downwards.
TAAAATATTACAGACAATTATTTACAGTGTACGTGTGCGTGCATATGTGTGTGTGTGTGTGTGTGTGTGTGGATGTGTCTATGTGTTTGTTGGTGTGTGTGTGTATCAGGTACTTCTCCAGGCTGGTTTCTGGACTGGGTGGAGATCAATGCTCCATCTTTGGGGCAGCTCCTGCGTTTCCCATGCGGCCGTTGGCTGGACAGAGCAGAGGATGATGGAGCCACCTTTAGAGACCTTTACCCTAATGAGCTGCAGACAGAGCTATACACACCTTGTAATGTCCCACACAAACACACACACACAAACACACACCTGCTTTATAAGTTACGCCTACGCTAAAGCATTATACTCTGCTTGGCCAAAAAAAAAAATCTCCACCTGGATTGAACTGAGCAAATAATGTGGGGTTGCTGCAGTTGGTCTGCAGGTTTATGTTCAGCAACAGTATGTGCTGAAAGAATTGTCAGCTGACTACCCGAATATACTGAATATAGACCAGGTGATTCCATCAATCGACATTTTCTTCCCTGATGGAATGGGCATATTCCAAGATAACGATGCCAGGATTCATGGGGCTGGAATTGTGAAAGAGTGGATTAGGGGGCGTGAGATCATCATTTTCACACATGGATTGTTCACCACAGAGTCCAGACCTTAACCTCATTGAGAATCTTTTGGAATGTGCTGGAGAAGAATTTGTGCAGTGGTCAGACTCTACCATCATCAATGCTGCTGCAAGATCTTGGTTAAAAATTAATGCAACACTGGATTGAAATAAATCTAGTGACAGAAGCTTATCGAAACAATGCCACAGTGAATGCGAGCTAAATCAAATCTAAAGGCGGTCCAATTAAATATTAGAGTGTGTGACCTTTTTTGTTGGTGGCGACTTTTTTTTTGGCCAGGCAGTTTAGCTTCACTATACAGGTGTTAATAACAGACTGACTCTAAAGTAGTGGTGATTTTGTGAGCACAGGACCAGAGAAGAGCAGATAATAATTGACTGGTGGTCAAGATTTGCTGGATTGGCTGGGGTGAAAGCAGGGAAAACAATAAAATGTGCTGGGCAGGATGTAGAAACTAGTGAGCTAGAGAGTGTGGATAATATAAATCAACATGAGCTTAAGTCTGTTTCAGTGAAAATGAAAGTATTATTTTGCACAATTAAGTGTGGATAGAGTTTAAATTTATTTGAGAAATAGAAATGTTTATGCATTAACAGCTGTCCAGAGTTAACTTGTTCACTAAGAATTCCTTCCCTTCACTTAGCTAGCATGACAACAAACATTCTGTTCACCACAGAAAACACTAAAATCTATCTGACTAAACTACCCTTATAGTTAAATGTTTAGACGAGGATGATATCAATAAAAAGAGTTCTGTTTTATACTAGCTAGTTAGCTATTTTGTGTAATTAACTATCAAGACTGGTAAACAACACTATTGCTGGATTCTACATGGTACATATACAGAGACAGAGTTTTACAGAGCTCAGTATAGCCATTTGTATCTAACTAACCTGAGAACTGATGAAAATCTGAGAGAAGGAGGTCTTAGTTAATTAGCTAGCTTTAGATAATGCTAGCTAACAGGCTAACAACTAACAATACAGACCACTAACATTAGCTAACAAGCTAACAGGCTAAACGCTAACAGCACAACACAAACCAATAACATTAGCTAACAGAATAAATGCTAACAGCACAGAACAAACCACTAACATTAGGTAACAGGCTAACTACTAACTAACAGCACAAACCAATAATGTTAGTCAAATTTAGTGAGCATTAAGTGAGCATTCCCATCCTGTAGCTGTCTTCAATGTACATTAATACTTGCCTGTTTTAGTGAGACACAAAACAGAAATTTGGTACATCAGACATATTTATGAAATACTGTCTTTCTTTGAAAATATATTTAAAATGTTTTAATACTGCTTTATACAGTATTACTTTCAATCAGATCTTAAGTCTCAACATGTGTTCAGAATACGCATAAAGATGGATTTGTGTCAGAATTCCCAAATATTCCAGATATTGAAAACAGTTGGAACATAATTCTATGGTCATGTCAGAATTCCAACAGCTATATCAGAATTTTAACAATCATGTCAGAATAGAAAAAGTTATTTTCCAGTGACTTAAGAGTCCAGATACAGCTCTAGAACAGAATCACTACCTTTAACTTAAGAGGGGCTTGTTAACCAGTGGGGTAGAAGGTTGGTAATATAAAACAGATGAGGTAGAGTCTGTTTCTACTTACATGAAAGGACTACAGTAAAGAAAAAGAAAAAAAGCTAATTGCTGAAGAGTTAGCCTTGTAAGTGCTGATGTTCCATCATCTGAACTTCCCTGCTCTTCTCTGTTCCAGATGTTCCATATGAGATTAAGGTCTTCACCAGTGATATCTTTGCGGCGGGGACGGATGCTGATGTTTTCATCGTCCTCTACGGTCAGAACGGTGTTTGTACATCTCAGAAATCCCTCTGTGTCAACAAGAGAGAGCGGCGCATGTACTTCGAGAGAGCAGCTGAGAATATGTTCATTGTAGAGGTAAAACCTGTGTGCAGATATTGCAATTTTTGGTTAATATTGTGAGCAGCTTTGGAGATGTTTTAATGAACACAGTGATGAAAAAATACTGATTTTTGTTGAGTTGAATATGTAATGAGTGGCACGATACTATTATTTAAAGTCTGATATGAATACTGCAGTCTTGAGTATCTGCTGATTTTTCACCCTTCGAATTAAACTATTTTTATGCATTTAAAGGTTAGTGTAGGCTAATGGATTATTTCAAATAATATTTTTCCCCTCCAATATTCGATCCAGTGATTTTGGCTGGTGTAGAACTGAAAACAATACTGAGTAATGGATTTGCCCAGATATAAAAGTGTGTTGGGCATCACAAACATTCTGAAGGAGCTTATTTCCATATTGGTATTTATCATACAACATAACCCAAGTTTGGTTCCTCAAGATAAAGACTTAATCTTAATCTTAATTCTGTTTTGTATGACTGATACCTTGTATCCCTGCAGTTAGAGGATATAGGTGACATAATTGAGAAGATCCGGATTGGTCATGATAATCGTGGTGTTAACGGGGGCTGGCACCTCGACAGGGTGGAGATCAGAAGACTTCTAAGAAAAGGAAAGGTATGTTAAAACTCTAGAGTACAACTTTCTCACTTAAAAAATACAGTATACACAGTCTTCACCCTGCAGTGAAGTGGAAAATCTGAAACTGAACAGTCTCTAAACAAATACACCACAATGCTCCGCTTTTCCAAATTCCTTAGTGTTGGAAACATATCCTTAAACCATTAAATTAATGCAAACACACTATTAGGCTTATTAGATTCATCAAAAATGGGGTTAAGAGTGAAGGAATAACTACTTAATTTGATCCTTTAAAAAACAGGAAGGATACCAGAAGGACTCTAGAAGCAATTGTGTAATAATAACAGTTTTAATTTCGATAGTATTAACAATGTGTTCAGTAGCAATTAATGTAAAGTATTTGGTGTAGGCCCCGTCATCAGCCCAGTTCTGCAGCATATAGACCCTCACAGATCCTGCCATATAAAGGAGGCAGGGGCAGAGCCAACCCTTAGGCAGCCAGCGGGACCAATCTGGAGGCGGATAAACAAAACAGTGCCTGCAAGCATAGAAGGGTGTGTAAAGGGAGGTCTTATAAAAGACAGGTGGAAACAGGTTAAACTGGTTGAGATACGAGTGACAGGCACTGGAGTTTCCTGCTAGAACTATTGCTAGAACAGTCTATTTAGAATTCCAAAAATCAGAATATAATTTTAGATCTAAACTAATATCTGAACATGCACAAAACAAACTATAACTGTGTCAGAATTTCAAAATAGTGAAAATTCCAACAGTCAAATACTACAACAATACACTTGTTACAACAAAACCCAGCAGTTCAGTCATGATTTTATTGTGCATACAGCACATAGCTTTAAAGGGTTTGGACTAGAATAACAGATTCTGATTTATTGTTACCAGCTGAACTGCACAATTCATTCCACATACTACTCTTTAAAAGTCAGAATTCCAATTAACAACTGAAATTCCAAAAGTCAAAACTCTGGAACAATTTGCTTGTTAAAACCCCCTAACAGTTCAGACACAATTCCAAACAGCAGTTCAGAATTCCAGAAATTATTTTGTTATCCCACAAGTTGCATTACACAATTCCAAAACTTCTGAATACCCAGTTGGAGCAGAAACCCCACAGTTGGCTTAGGATTCCAAACATTGGCTCAAAATTTAAACACCTGGGAGCGAATCCTAATGGACAACTCCGAATTCCAACATTTTATTCAGAATAACAGAAATTATGTTCCAGTGACCCGGGATTTCAAATACAGCACTAGATCTGGGTCTAGAATTCTCATGGCTGGCATTTAGTGTGAATTCTTTATTCCCTCTGGTGGCTGTAATCCACCCATTCTATTGACCCACATGCGGCGTGTGCCCAGTCCGTCTCCTTGCCCGGCCCGTTTGTCTGCCCGGCCTGTCTGTCTGACTGTCTGTACATAATTAGTTCCACTGGCTGCTGGTCTGTGACCCGTACAGTTATCTCCTGGACAGCAGACAGGCCCAAAAGCCTGAAAACAAGCACTACAGCAAACCGGTGTAACCAACACTGACACACCATGCCTCACAGATCTGCTGCCAGTGGCTGAGAGTATGTGTATATTAGTACAATTACTGTAATAATAGGAAAGTGTTTTTTACACTTCTCATTATAAATGTACTATCGCATGCTTTGGAATTTGGATCTTATGCATTGAAGTTTAAAAATCATGTTTCATAAAAGTCTTGTTTCAGAATTAAAATAAATATCACACAAGTTTTTGAAAAATCACACACACAGGAATGTGAAATACAGCTCTGGAAAAGATAAGTTTAAAAATAAAAGTTTATTTAATTTTATCAAATTGAAAACCTCTGAAATAAAATAAAGAGAAAGATGGATGATCACAAACCATCAAACCAAACTGAACTGCCTAAATTTTTTTGCACCATTTTTGACTGGAATAAAGTTATTCAAAAGCAGTGTGTTAGATTGGTGGAGGAGAACATGCCAAGATGCATACAAAACTGTGATTAAATACCAGGGTTTTTCCACCAAATATTGAACTCTTAAAACTTTATTAATATAAACTTGTTTTGTTTGCATTATTTGAGGTCTGAAAGCTCTGCATCTTGTTATTATTTCAGTCATTTCTCATTTTCTGCAAATAAATGCTCTAAATAACAATAGTTTTATTTGGAATTTGGGAGAAATGTCCATAGTTCATGAAATAAATCAATAATTTTCTCTCAAGTGGTCTCTTAATTCTTTCCAGAGCTGTATTTTGGTACTTCAGCAGATTAAGGTGCTGTCATTATGATCTGAGTTTTGCTGGTTTAAACTCAATCACCTCATCACTTATAGTGTAATATTGCTGGCCAGAGATGCTGCATCAGCAGCAGTTAGAAATAAGGCTGTAATTGACTTCATCTGTATTGGAGTGTTAGGAGTATTACTAGTGATATGGTGACTTGATGTATGAATGGTGATTGGGTAATTGGCTTTTCATTTCAATTGGGTAAAAAAGGGGGAAAAATTTAAAGATTTATTTAAAATTTCACACGCTTTGGAATTTCAGCTGTTTTAAGAAAACTCACACATTGGTTAAAAAATATTATATTATGACAACCCAACTCAAGAGTGAAATACAGCACATGGCTTTAAAGTGTTTGATCTTTTTGATCATTGTGGATTGTGTATGTGTCTGTATTGATGTACGTGTGTATAGGGTTCCGAGACGTGCATATTTCCATGCGACCGTTGGCTGGCGACATCAGAGGATGATGGAGAGACGATTCGAGAACTCGTCCCCTCTGACATCATCATTGAGAAACTGTCTCGAGACGGAACTCTGAAAGTGATCGAGACTGAGGTGGATGACGCATTGGAGAGTATGTGGGACATGTTTACCTGTCCATTCAGATTATTTCTGCTTTATTTGTTCATACACACATACTTTATTATGTCATAGTCTTGGTGCAATTATTATTTGTGAATTGTTTAAGACATTTTTACAGCGAAGCCTACAAATGTAGCAATAGAAAAATTCCACATCTCTTATTCACACTCATCGTTAAAGAAATAGTTGTACCCAGAAGGAAGTGTTGGACTGCGATGCTTTTTAAAAAGAAAATAAGTTTTCAATAAAGAAGCAATAAATGATTAAAACATTTAGGGCCTTATTTTAGTGATCTATAGGTGAGCTGAGCTGTTACCGGTGAACCTCTCTCCATCCTCACCCCCCCAAACTCTGCCTGACTGCTCTCACTGACCAGCAAGGCCAGGAGCAGCTGCATCTCTAACACGCCCAATACTCACTTTATTGGAAACTTCGCTCCACCTGGTGGGACTTGTTCTGTAAGTGTGCTGCTGAGACTCCAAACAACCAACCTTGATACTGTGAATTGTGCTTTTATTTCCAGCTAGAAAATGTGCATCTCTCTCCTCACTGCATTGTATACGTTTGTGCTGAAAACGTGACTGAATTGTCACGTAGGCCAGTTGTCACTCCCTGAGATGCAAGAAGAAAGCAAAATATATATCTTTTTACTAAGGAAAACTACAAAAGTAGTGACACAGTGACTCACACAGTGATAAATACTGACAAACTGTTGGCCTTGCTACTGACAATGGTTGCTTGACACACAGATCTGAGTCAATCCATGACTCCAGTCTTGCTCTAATAACCACCAGTTTTCATTTCTGCCCGTTGATTCCTTTTGAGTGCAACTATTGTTTTGACGATTTGTGTCTTCTTTATGCAATTTCTGCTTGATAATAATGGTAGTTGTACTGGTACCATTTTATTTTATGTATGTGTTTAGCTCATACATACTCAGTGACCGTAAGCACAGGGGACATGTACGGAGCGGGCACGGATGCAAACGTCTTCATCACCATGTATGGAGACATGGGGGACACAGGGGAGCGCAAACTCAGCAAATCCGAGAACAACAGGAACAAGTTTGAGAGAGGATCGGTAAGATACTCACACAGTACACAGTACACACTACTACTAGGTATGGGCTAGGGCATCCCCTAGCATTGAGCTGTGGAGCACTGAAACTCTGTTCTCTGGAAATATGGTGCTTCATCCAATACTTTTGCCATGAATTGAGAAGTTGTGGAGTGCAGTGCAGAGTCTAGTAGAAATATTTCTCTGGACAGTAGAGACAGTTATTTCCTTTAGAGAAATTACAGATGAAGTCAGAAAGCAGTGAATACTCTTTCCTACACCTTCAAGTGACCTTTGAAAACTGGAGAAAACTGATACAGGAAGAGTGTCTGGCTGACCCACATGGCAACTCCTTAATCTCAGTTTAACACTGGACTGTGTCAGTTTCAGCAGTGAAGAGAAGCCCTAGAGGTCTGAGAGGTGAAGTGCAGTAATAAAGTCTAATTGCTAAGGTGAGAAAATTAAAAACTATTTTGTCTGGGCCAAACAGCACTGCTAATGGACAACTAAAATATAGCAGTGTTCTAAAACTTTTGACCGGTAATGTAAACTATTCAACTTTAAGAACACTATACCTTCTGTACCTGTACCTTCTGTTAAGCATGTTGGTGGTAGCATTGCTTTAAAAAATGGACTACCTTCTTCAACATAAAATTGCTAAAAACACACATTAAATAGTAATTGTAATGGATAATGCAGGCTAAAACGATCCAAATATCCAACCAGAATTACACAGAAGCCTGTTTATTTCTATCTAAAGTGTCATGTTAAGGTTTAAGTTGCTAAGGGACATTTAACAAAATAGTGGGTGTGTTGTATGTATCATTCTGACTGACTATTGGCTGCTACCTTCTGATTGAACAGGTGGACACATTCAGCATTGAAGCAGTGGACCTTGGACATGTGTTTAAGATCCACATCCGCCATGACAACAGCATGCTGAGCCCCGACTGGTACCTGGACCAGGTAGAAATCATCGACACGGATACAGATGAGGTGTTTCTCTTCCAGTGCGAGCGCTGGCTCTCTCGCAACAAAGAGGACAAGCGCATCGACAGATTCTTCTACGTCAAGGTGAATGTGTGTGTATGTGTGAAACCTTCACTCCACACATGTGCATATTTCCTTCTCATGCCACGCTCTTATGCAGTAAAGTTCATAACCAATAGAATTAAAATGAGTGGTGTCAAGTTTTATTTTAATACCTAAGTTGTGCATAAAACGTAAGTGTAAAGCATCCCTGGGTGACTCTATATAAAGACTCTGTATAAGTGTGACTTTATTCATTCATTCCAAAATTAAAAATGTAAAAAAGTTGTTCACATTGCAAAATAAAACCACTAATATGTCACCCGGCTCTGTAAAAAGAGTAAATGAATTGAGCCAAACTTATTTTTCCTTAAAAGGTGACTTGCATAAGTATTGAGAGCAATAATTGTAAATTAATCAGTAAGAAACTGATATGGATTTGACAGTGTTTTTTTTTTATATATTTAAACACTCATTCTGATTTTTATTTATTTAAATCTCAGACTGTTCTGTAGAAATGCTTGCTACTTGCTTCTGGCTAGGACTGATACAGAGATTCAGATATTAGCATAAATAGAATTACTTTTTGGTGATGTGTAAGAATGTAGCTTTGAGTGTTTCATCCAATGACTCTTATAGGATCCTTAGCTTAGCTTAGCAAGACTTGCTAGAAAAAAAAGGAACCAAAGTCTTGTGTGTGCAGGATTTTGAAGGAGAGAGAGAGACTGCGTTCTGTCCTATAAAGAAAGTGACAAACCTGGACAGCAACATGAACAAGAAGAAGAAGATGAAAGATGAAGAGGAGGAAGAAGAGGAAGAGCCTTCAGGTGAGCATAAACACACACACACACACACACACACACACACACACACATGCATGCACAAAAACAAAAATCATTGTACAACCTCAATCACAAAAAGTTCATTATTGTTACATTATTAATTTCCAAATTTAGCAGATCCTGAATTTTTTAGCCATGTCTTTGCAATGAATGCAACATGTGGTTTTACACTGTATACCCACTCCAAAACACAAATTCCGCTGTGATATAATCTATGCCAGATCCCAAGAAAAGTCAATGCTACTTCTGAGCATAGTGCCAAAACATGTTTTAAGTGGCATTTTTGAATGTAAATGTGTAAAGTAATGGTTTTGATAAACATTGATTTTTTACATTTTCTATATTTTCTCACACATTTGTTACAAACTGACGATTATTTTCTCATCTTTGTTCCCCAGAGTTTTTTAGGGATACTGCTTTTATAATAAATCACGGATATAATCACCTATTGGCCTGTTTAAAATCACAGCATTATTTATTTGCTGAATATTTATTTATTTGACCTTATTACTAGTCATTAATTGTCCCATTTTTTGGAATGTGTTGCAGGTCTCAAATGCAGTAATAGATGTATAGATTATAATACATTCAATATAATAGTTTAGGGTCATCCTGTCTGCAATACAATAAAGCATATATAAGCACATATACTATACCACTTTTCAGGGTTTTTTTTTACATTAATTTTTCACACTATCCCAACCTTTTTTCTGATATGAGGTTCACGTCTTATACACACTGCATTACAATATTTCCATGACTGAGTCAGAGTGTGTGTGTGTGTGTGTGTGTGTGTGTGTGTGTGTTTGTGTATAGTGATTCCGTATCACCTGACGCTGGCGACGGGTTTGGATCAGGATGCGGGGACAACCAGTCGTGCCTATGTCATCATTAAGGGACCCAAACAGAAGCACACAGAGCGTCTCTGGCTGGATACGAAAGGGAAAAACTTTTCTCCGGGAGGACTGGACTACTTCACCTGTTATGGGACAGATGTTGGAGAGATTAAAAAAGTGGAGGTTTGTGATGTATTTAAATCCTTCAAAACACCACACAACTTTAGAAGTGGTATCAGAAATATAAACAGACTGGGGAACTCCACTGGGGTTTCCTGATTTTCATGGGGAATGAACAAAATGTCCATCTCACACCAAACAACTATGTATTATATACGACACAACTGACTGGTCTGACCCATAATAAAGAGGTCATAAATCAGAGTCTGAACCCCTCGCACACACTTCTCGATTCTCTCTTATCTGTTGACTCCAGCTGTTGATTGGCCAGACTTAGAATTGGGGCTAAAACGTAGCATAACCCCGGCTTTATAAATCTTAGCTAACAGGAACGGTTGAGGTCTGTTTAAGATCTAGAAGAACAGCTGGTTGGACTGATGGAAAGGCTAATCAAACTCTTTTTAGAGTGTGGTGTGGTGGTGCACTGTTCTACTGTGCACTGACACCACAAATACACAGATATGACCTTCATGTAAAAGACTCCTGCTTTTATTGGAGTAACAGTTTTTTGGAATATTACTGTGAGGATTTGATTGCATTCGGTAGCAAGAGCATTAATGAGGTCATCCCTACATCACACACAAGTAACCAACCCAACCCAGCTCCACAGCTCAATACTGTGGGGGGATTTAAATCATTTGGCCCATTCTGGCATTAGGCATGGTGCCAATATGTTCATAGTAATATGCTTAATGGAGTCCTATTCTATTGGCAATACTTATATTCATGGACTAGACACTAGCTGTCTGCGCATTTACACATCTGTGTCCATTAGAAGGTGTGTCTACAAACGTTTGGACATATAGAGTATATTAACTAGGGGTGCTCAAAATCACAATTTGATTATACTTTATTGAGATTTTTTTTGATGATCAGCTTCTAACACGTGTGTGTGTGTATATATGTGTGTGTGTGTGTGTGTGTGTGTGTAGCTTGGTCATGATGGTGCCACTTCAGAAGACTGTTGGCTGGTGGAGGAAATCGCAGTTGCAGTGCCAACCAAAGGCATGATGTACTCGTTCCCATGCAAGTGCTGGCTGGCCAAAGACCGGGGGGATGGACTGACCGCTCGAGTCTTCAATGTGCTGGATGCTGAAATTGTTAACATCTCACGGAAGGTTTGCACACACACACACACACACACACACACAAACAGCCCAAATCCCATATTAAAGCACATACTCAATCCCATTTCTCTTTTGTACCCCTGCCCTTTTCTTTTGAAATTCTCCCCGAAGAATTGGGACAATCGGTCAAGCACCCAAAACAGATATAGGTATAGCAGTGGAGCGCTAAAGTTCAGCAACCTAACTGCTTCTGGTAACTAGTTAACTTTAGGGCTTTATCATATGTCTTCAGAAAGAGGAGCAGGTGGTACAGCAATTAATTATTATTGTCCATTCCTTAATTCCTTTGTGATAGGGAGTAGAAATGAGCTTTTATTAGCTTTTACTTTATTTTATTCTTTTATTCCACCTTACATGCTGCAGCCTATACTCTTTGTTGCACTATTTAACATGAACCAGGAAGCTGGAATGAACTACTAGTGATTTGTTATGCTTGTTATGAAGAAAATGGCCATAAAACATGAAAACTACACATTAATCGATGGTTATTTAGTAGTTATTATAATTATTAACAAAGAGTTTACTCAAATTTGTGGGTTTCTTTGGTCGCTTGTGCCACTGCCATTTTGCGAGTGATTCCAAACCTCACTTAAAATCCTTTAATTTTTCCAAAAATTGACAGTGTGCCTTATAATCCAGTGCGCCTTATGTATAAATTCTAACAGGTTGTAAGGAGCAGTAAGGCCACTCCACTGAAGTACAGAGTTATACAAGAGTTTCAGTTTAGTGTCTCCAGTGCTAAAGGCTGTGTGCCCCAGCATTACCATTAGCCGCTAACCGTAAGTATATTGGACTGTAGTCTGCGTGTTTACCGTTTTAAAACAAGGTACAATGAAACAAACCGTTAGCTGATAGCGGGTTACAGAAACACTCAAGGTTCCTTAGTCTACTCTCACTAGTGTTAACCGCAGCTGGCTAGCACTACTAACAGGGGCTAGCTAAGGTATTCACAAAATACAGGAAATCTAGGCTTACTGTAAATAAAAGTGCTTTACTCACCCAAATAAAACAATTTCAGGAGGTAAATCTGTGTAGATTAACATCCAGCGCTCATTTGACTTTGAAAGAAAAGTTTTGTTTTTTAAAGAATTACAGTTTTGTAATCCCCAGCGTCCCCCAGCGACCTGCTGAATTAGAAGAAAACATGGCAAAATCCTTGTTTACTTCAAGTAGGATTTTTTACTAGTGTCACTTAATGCTCCATAAATCCAGTCCACCTTATAGTCTGAAAAATACGGTGTTAATGATCAGTGGACTATTCCTGACTTTAAGTTCTTGTTGACTTCTCATCTTCCAGGTGATCTATGAGGTTACCGTGGTGACAGGGGATGTCCAGCATGCCGGGACAGACACTCAGATCTACATCACAGTGTATGGAAAGTATGGCACATCAGAGGAGATCCCACTGCCTAAACTAGAGGACAGGTACACACACACGTCTCTGTGGATACACACATATCCCGAAACACACTGTAGCACAGAGGGTGAAAGCTGGGATGTGTGTGTGTGTTCAGGTTTGAGCGTGGCCAGACTGACATATTTAATCTGGAGATAGAGGACATCGCTCCACTCAGGAAAATGAGGGTCCGCATTGATGGCACTGGAAGCAGACCTGACTGGTACCTGGATAAGGTATATGTGTGTGTGTGCAGGGGTGCAACTACATACTTTTTAAGGTGTATGCGAACATAATATCGGCAGTATAGTTTGCATAGTATAGCAGAATATCAGTTATGTAATATAAAAACAGCGTTGGCAATCCCTGTTCTATAACTTTTTAGTTTTATGATTCACCATCTACTTACTTTTTATGATCCGTTATATTGTAAGTACTGCACCTGTCCTGCAGGTGCGCTGACAGAAAAAAAAACATGCCTGACTAGTGTTCATTTTGTTTTTTGATGTGTATTAGCAGGGGTGTTGCCTGGGTATGTAAAAATCTGGGTGAGTTTATTAGCTGAACAGTTGAATCTGGTGGAAAACATACAATTTTAGGGCAGAGACCAGGGTTAAGAAACTCGTTTAAACTAAGTATAGTACTAAATTCTGGCTATCCACAACATCCAGCTTCTAGCTAACTGGTTAGATAAATACATTTTCGTTAATTATAGCTTACAGTAATCCTGCAATCCTAAATTAATAAAAACACAGTATTCATTTGAAAATGAAATAGTTATTGGCTGATTAGGTACATTCTCAAATCTTGATCTGTGTGTTTTGATTCAGAGTTGAGTTTTTTAACCAGCTATCAGCAACATATTATTACAGATTACACGGATAGTTCAGTTACCTTTCTTTTAGAAAAATCGCTGTATATCCAGATATGTTTTAACATCAGCGCTGAAATCCGGTGCAAGAACTCAAAAACCCTCAAAAATCCTCAAAAATCCTCTCCAGAAAGGCGGTGGGGGGGCTGGGGCGGGGGCTTCTCTACTTGCCCACCGCGCTCTGCAAAACCAACAAGCTGATTGGCTGTTTCTCCTGAGAGGCGGAACTTTATTCTTGAACTCGCTCCGTGATTCGCGTCAAGAGATTTTCCATTCACAGCGGACAGCAGCCTGTTTCCTCACTAATAATACAGCTGAGCTGATCGAAATGATCGGGGCTACTGGAAACCCAGACCAGGCGACGCCCCTGTGTATTATCATACATGAACAAACAGCTCTTACAGAAAATGCCGACTAGAAATAATTGTCCGGCATCGATTTGGCGCCCCATCTAGTACAGCGCCCCTTTTTGCGCCACTGTGTGTGTTTAACCCCATAGCACTAACACTAATGCAACCACCTGGGATACCATAGCAATCAATGCTAAAGAAGTTTTACCCTTTTTACAATGTAGGAATAACTTAGTAAATGCCTGGAAGTGAGAATCGTATACACTGCTACACCATTCCATGTTTTCTTCAGTACATGTCATTTTATTTGTAGTTATTATAATAATTAGTTGTCATATATCATGTGTTTATACATGATGTGTTTCTGTGAATGTGCTGATGTAGATCATTCTGCATAACCTGGAATCTGAGGAAGTGGCGATGTTTACATACGATGATTGGCTGTCTCGGGCGTTCGGACCCAAACACTCACTGGTGTGTGAGATGCCTGCAGTTATTGACGATGAGGAAATGGTGGAGCTCACCATCTACACCGTCTCTGTTAAAACCAGCGATACTTCAGGTATGCAACTCTACATATATTCTATATATGGTACACCACAGCTCTGTTTTGATCTTGTTTTGCTCTTATCTTAGTTCTTTTGGTTCCGGTTTTGTTCACTTGCCTGGCTCTCTATGTTTTTCCTAGCCTGTTTGTTTTGTTTGTTGAAATCCGTCTTTCTATTTTTATTTTAAGTAACAGTAACAGTAAGACTCAGCTTTTGTATAAGATAATAATAATATAACACAAACAATTAGCATATAAAATCTACCACAAACCTAAAGTGCATATACAGATCTGGAGAAAATTAAGAGAGAACTTTAGTTTCTGAATCAGTTTCTCTGATTTTGTTATTTATAGGTATATGTTAGAGTAAAATGAACATTGTTGTTTTATTCTATAAACTAAAGACAACATTTCTTCCAAATTCCGAATAAAAGTATTGTCATTTAGAGCATTTATTTGAAGAAAATGGGAAATGGCTGAAATAACAAAAAACATGCAGAGCTTCAGACCTCAGATAATGCACAGAAAACAAGATCATATTCATAAAGTTTTATGATTTCAGAAATCAATATTATAACCCTGTTTTTTAATCACAGTTTTCATGCATCTTGGCATGTTCTCCTCCACCATAATCTAACCTTCCAGACAAGGTGTAAACCAGGAAACCAGGAAATGATCTCTATAACTCTCTTTTAAGCATTAAGCTTTTCATTAATTCAGTCAATAAAGTGATGAGAGGATAAGAGGAGATGCTGACTTGCGATTGGTTTCTTGTGATGTTTTAGGGGCTGGGACGGACGCTAGGGTGTGGATGATCATTTTCGGGGAGAATGGAGACACAGGAACGTTTGCTCTGAAGGAAAGCAACAACACCAACAAGTTTGAGCGCAAACAGACCGACACCTTCCGCTTCGAGGACATCCTCAGCCTCGGGGAGCTCTCCAAAATACGGGTGTGGCACGACAACACGGGTGAGCTGCTCAGAGCCAGAACAACTGATGCAAAACTGTGTCAAAAAATGTGAAAATCTGTCCAGGTGTCTCTATAGGGTCTGACTTTAGAAGCATTTTCACACCAGCAAAACTTAGTCCGGTTAAAACGGACTCTGGTTTGTTTGTACCCTTAGTGCAGTTCGATTAAGCAGGTTTTAAAACATCATGTGTGGATCAAAATAACCAGACCGAGATCACCTCCACTAGCAGGTCTCGGTCTGGTTATTTTGATCCACACTTGATGTTTTTAAACCTGCTTAATCGAACGGTAAATAAATATACTCCTTTTATCTAAGCTAAACTCCTGATAAGGTGTGGTTAAATCTTATATATTTTAGCCAGATTACGCTAACTGCCAGAGCTATGAACAAATGCTGTCTCTGTTCCATGCTGTTTACATGCGTGGTCTGTGCTGCATTCATTACACAACCCATTAAAAAAATCACTGTGTTTAAAAGCGCAGTGGTAAATTTTCAGCGTTCAGTGTTAAAGCAGCTTCACACTGCACAGATATATGTGCTGAAACACAGAATCTTCTCTGTATATTTACTTTTTTTGCTCATGTTCCAGACCAGTTCCAATGGTGCACATTTTGGTGCGTTTAGGTTTATGCCTGTGCGAAACCAAACCAAACAGGGGGAGAAAATGCTCAACAGTAAGAGAACTCTTCAACTGATCCGGACCAAAGAAACGAACTACAAGTGTGAAAACGCCCTAAATGTGT
The DNA here is from genome assembly GCF_023375975.1 of Astyanax mexicanus. Lineage (NCBI taxonomy): Eukaryota > Metazoa > Chordata > Actinopteri > Characiformes > Acestrorhamphidae > Astyanax > Astyanax mexicanus. The sequence continues at coordinate 26,357,337 of NC_064424.1, read as the reverse complement.
GTGTGTGTTCTGAGCAGGTCCTGCTGCTGGATGGCATCTAGAATATGTTGACGTACACGATGACATCATGGGCAAGAAGTTCCGCTTCCAGTGTGATCGCTGGCTGGCCAAGAACGAGGATGACGGGCAGATCATGAGGGAAGTGGCCTGCGCCAACAATGAAGTGCTGGACTTTGACGAGAAAACCAGTGAGAAAATCACTACATCCAATACATCCAGAAGTTTGTAGACATCTTCTCTTTCAGTGGCTCTTTTGAAATTAAGGGGATATGTTGTATATAGGGGGTTGTTTAGCTTTTACAGCAGTAAAGAAGATTTCATTGCATTCAGACAGAAGAGAGCATCAGTGAGATCAGGTACTAAAATCGGATGATTAGTCCTGCCACTCCAACTCATCCGTCACTCCTGGAGTAAGGCTGAAAGATGATATTGCATAAAATTATATTGCAATATTTTCTTGTCTTGCATTATGTATCGCTATATACAAAAATACCAGATTTCAAGATTTCTCCCCAAATCAAAAATCCAACATTTCGTGGTACCAATATTGGCCAAAGTCTGTTTAATATTGGAGGAAAATACACACATTTTCCAGGGATTCATTTTACTGGGACATAAAAGGGACAACAAGGAGACAAATCTTTTTGCATTCTTTTATATTTTCACTTGGGTCTCAATTGCCCCAATAAACACTCCAACCACCAATAAAATCCATCCTTCCATATTTGTTGAATCAGTGGAAAGAGTTTGGTGTCAGGAATCATATGCTTCTATAAGCCGTTTGAATGGCTTACTTACTCTGACATCACAATAAGAAAACCTGCAAGGAACCACCCTGGCTCCACCCCTCAACCCCACCCACTAGATCAGTTGAAGATTTTGGTTGAGAACCTCAAACAGTATACAGCAGGATTAGCCAGCAGACTTTGTCTGATGGAGGGATCTGTACCTACTGTGATGTAAGTACTTTGAAATAATGATTTTTGTTAAACATGAACTAGCTTGTTCATGTTTTGATTTTTAGCACAAGCTAACAATAACATGTAATCAACGCTCAGTGTAAACCTGAGAGAGCCAGCAACAGCTTATTTGCATAAAAGTTACAGCGCCCTTAAACCATTCTGAAAATGACTGAAACTGAAAAGAATAGTTAAAGATGGTGAGATATCTTTATGTTAGAGTGATTTTGTGCAAAGAACGCCATGAACGTGTTTTATTTAGCCCATAGACCATTAATTCTAACTTGTGTAAATAGAGGTGTAATATGTCCCCTTTTCTGTTCGATATAAATGATTCAGTCTTTATACTTTATATTTTTATATATTTTTTTGCCATTTTAATCCAAATAATTTTGGTTGAAGAATGTCCCTTTTGTATCAGACAGGTTGTAGCATGACATATATGATATAACTTGCCTATTATACCTCACACACCACACATTGCACTAGTAATGCTGAAACAACAGATTGTGCAGCCCTATCCTGGAGACACCCTGCTCTGCACATTTTAGTGCTTTCCCTGTTCCAAACACAGATGATTTAACTAATCAGCTCATTAACAAGCTCATTCAGAGACGGAAATCAGACCCACATTAAAAAGGAGGCACTACAGTTCATGTTCAGTTCCTGTCCCATGACTTTTGTCATGTCATAGATTTCATACATTGGCTAGTGGGTGGAGGTACATCTCAGTTCAGTTTGTTTTCTTATCACTAGCAGCTACGTAAACAAAATTTTCAAGGAACTCAGCGCCGTGTCTGCTTCTGTCCCGCCCAGACAATGAAGATGAGACTCTTATATTTGCCTGTGCTATCTCCTCTCTCAGAGTACGAGGTCATCACTACGACAGCGGACACAGACGATGCAGAGACTAAAGAGAATGCCTGGATCATTCTAGAGGGAAAGAAAGCCAGGTCCAAAGAGTTCGTGATGGAGAACTCCACCAAGAAGAAACGATTCTTGCGGTAAAAAAGTTCTGGAATGTTTTACAGATGATAAAAAGCAGTCAAATGGTACACACTATGGGCATAGGCAAAGGTAAAGGATCGGGAGTTTGCTGGGTTGAATCCTGGTCATGCAGCTTGCCATCAGCAACCTGTTTTTTGGCCAATCTCAGATGTGTTAAAGTTAACAGATTTGTTACTTCGAACCCTTTTTTGTTAACTGTCACTTATTCATTACATTACAAAAATGGCTTTCAGAAATACTTTTCTATCTTCTTATAGTCCTCTCCAGTTTTATGTTCATCATGTATTTTATTGTTAAGGAAGCTGCTTACAGAAGCCAAAGACTGCTTATTGTTGGGACAAGGTTTGAAAATGACCACTGCATTAGGAACATATTTCATATATTAATTTTATGTACAAAACTTTTATTCAGTTGCCCTCAAACCCATCTCCATCCAACATACAGTACAGTAGGAGTTGTGGGTTGAATGCAACACAATATGGAAGCTAAGATGTTTATAGAGTTCTACAGCTGTTTGTATATGCATTTTTTAGGGGTGCCTCAGATAGATTTGAGTTTTCCTCAAAAGAACTTGGAGACATCGCCAGCATCTGTCTGGGCCACAGCCCCAAAGATGGTAAGAAGAGTAAGGTGGAAGCCTACTGGAGAGTAGAGGAAGTGGTCATCACAGAGAAGGAGCTTGGCAACAAGTGAGTAACCTCTGACACCAAGGCCCATCCCATTTCTAATTTGTACCCCTCCCCATTGTTTTCAGGTGAAACCCTTCCCCCTGGAACAGAGTTAAGAGATGAAGTCTTCCCCCTAAGAATTGGGACAACCAAATAGAAGCACTCTATACAGATAATCAGCTCTGAAAAATAATTAATTGACCGCTTAATTTACCAAATTGAAAACCTCTGGAATATAATCAAGAGGAATCTGGATGATCACAAGCCATCAAACCAAACTGAACTGCTTGAATTTTACACACAGAGTGGCATAAAGTTATACAAAAGCAGTGTGTAAGACTGGTGGAGGAGAACATGCTAAGATGAAAAGATGAAAAATGTGATTAATACCCAGGGTTATTCCACCAAATATTGATTTCTGAAATCTTAAAACTTTATTAATATGCTTTGCATTATTCTTTGCATTATTTGTTTTCTGAAAGCTCTGCGTCTTTTTTTTTTGTTCAGCTATTTCTCATTTTCTGCAAATTAATGCTCTAAATGACAATATTTTTATTTGGAATTTGGGAAAAATGTCTGTAGTTTATAGAATAAAACAACAATGTTAATTTTACTCAAACCTATACCTATAAATAGCAAAATCAGAGAGACTGATTTAGAAACTGAAGTGATCTCTTATTTTTTCTAGAGCTAAAGCTATTGCAGTGGAACGCTAAAGTTCAGCAACCTAGCTGCTGGTTAATTAGTTAACTTTAGGAGATTGTATGTCTTCAGAAAGGAAACTACCCCATGTATCTCTAATACTCCCCCTACTCCTCCAGCCTAACAAGAATTAGGGCACCCTACCCCTAGGTGTGCACATGCAAAACAGAGGGGTAGGGGTAGGGCTAAGTGGTAGAACCAAAGGGTAAAATAGGATTGGGGCTAAAAATGGAGTCCTTTCCAATTCTGTTTACCAAACTTTCCTGTAAGCACTTTTTCCTCTCCCTCTCTCTTCCTCAGGTACATCTTTATGTGCGACTCACTCATTCCTGTGTCCTCAAAACGAGAGGAGTTTCAGACATTCGAATGCACCAAGTTCATCGAGAGTTTTGCCAGCAAGGCACGTAGCCTGGTGCCTGTCAGGTACGAAATCGTTGTCATCACAGGCGATGTGAAGGGTGCCGGGACGGACGCAAACGTCTTTGTCACCATATTTGGCTCCAACGGCGACTCGGGTCGCCGCCAGCTGCGGCAGAAATTTCGCAACCTGTTTGAGCGCGGCCGGACTGACCGTTTTACCATAGAGGTTTTGGACGTGGGGGACCTGCTCCGGATCTGGGTGGAACATGACAACTCGGGAATCAGCCCCGGTTGGCTGCTGAGTCGCATCGAAGTGACAAACACAGCCAACGGAGTGACCACCATCTTCCTGTGTGGGAAATGGCTGGATAAGAACAAAGCGGACGGGAGGATCAAGAGGGTGCTTTACCCTAAATACTAAAGCAACAGCAAATTAAATCACTGAAAAGCTGCAAAACATACTGGAAAAACAGATGTGTTAACAACAGAGTGCTGCGAATTACTTTTAGAATTAAACATTAATGTGTTCTTTTACTCAACAACAAAAGCCATATCGCCCCTCAACTTCCCGTCAGAATGACTATGTGTATGAAACAATAGAAGCCATATTGTCCCCGTTCACTTCCTGTATCGTAGAACAGTCTGTCAGAATGAAAGTGTGGATGGTATGAACATTATAAAGTCTAGTGCCCACTAGACTTCATGTATTGTATTAGAGTCTGAAAAAATGGCCATGTGGATCATATGAGTACTATAAAGGACTCCCTACACTTCCTGTAGCGTATGATAGTCTATCAAAACTGGTGTGTTGATCATATGAACATTAGAAAGCATTATATAGTGCCCCCTAGACTTCATATAGTGTACTACACTCTGTCCTAACGACTGTGAGGACCATAGGGACATTATAACGCATTATATAGTGCCCATAAAAAAAACTGTAGTCTATTGCAGTCTGTCCTAACGACTGTGAGGACCATACGGTGATTATAAAGCACTATATAGTGCCCCTGAAACTCCCTGTAGTTTATTACAGTCTGTTAAAATGACTATGTGAATCATACAGCTCTTATAAAGCGTTATATAGTGCCCCCTATACTTCCTAAATTGAATTACAGCCAGTCAGAATTACAGTGTAAATTATGGAAGCATTATAAAGCATTATATAATGCCCTCAGGACTTCCTGTAGTCTATTACAGTCTAATTGACTGTCTGCATGATAGGAACATATTAAAGCATTAAATAGTGTCCAAATTATATAAACATTTTAAGACATTATATAGTGCCCCCTGGACTCACTGTAGTTTATTACAGCCTCTCAGAATTACAGTGTTAGGAGCATTATTAAGTATACTGTATTTTTAGCACTATGAGTCACATCAGATTATTAGGCGCACAGTCAATAAATGCACCAGATTATAAGGTGCATTTTAAGCGGCACTTGTTAGGAACAGAGGTGTCACCTGTTTCCCTTCTAATTCAGCAGGTCTCGCTGGTGGGGGCGAGACCTGTGAAGCTAAACTAAGTAAACAAAACTGTCATTCTAAAAAAAAAAAAAAAAAATCAAGTAAAACCAGCACTGAATATTAATCACACAGATTTCTCTCCTGAAAACTGTTTATTTGGGTTAGTAAAGTGCTTCTGTTTATGTACAGGAAGCTTAGATTTACAGACTTTCACTAAGGCTAGAGCTTTAACTGCTAATGCCGCCCGACAGTGCTACACTGAGGAACCCTGAGTGTTCTGGTAAACCAGGGCAATATCAGCTAGCGGTTCATGTAGCTTGTTTTAATACAGTAAATGCACAGGCTACAGACTGATAATACTCACTTCTGAGTGGCCAATTGGCTAGCAAGGTTAGCAGGTAATGCTTATACTGCTCCAACAGTGCTATCAGGGGTTAGAAGCAAGCTACAGGCTGATAATACTCACCACTGAACGGCCGAATGGCTAGCGCTTAGTGGGTAATGCTAATACTGGAAGAGAAGTAAACTAAAAGTCCTTTATAACACAGGTGTTTTTAATGCTACTTACAACTTGCCTAATAAAATTCATTTATAAGGTGCACCGTATTATAAAGTGCACTGATGATTTTTGGAAGAAAAAAAAAAGTTATTTTAAGTGTACCTTATAGTGTGGAAAATACGGTAGTCTATTAGAGTATGTCTTAATAACCATGTAGATCATATGATCATTATAAAAGATTACATAGTGCCCCCTAGACTCCCTGTAATTTGTTACAGTTAGTCCAATTGAATGTATGGATATATGAACAGCTTATACAATTATATAGTGCCCCCTAGACCTCATGAACTGTGTTAGTCAGATGTGGATTATGTGAACATTATTAGTCATTATAGTGCATCTCCTATGCATCCTGTGAAGTAATACATGTATTGTATTACAACTTGATTTAAATGATATTAACATTGCAGAGCACTGAGAAGCCATATTGCCCCTACAGTTAGAATGATTAAATATATCATATGAATATGTCAACGTTGAACAATCCCTTCCAGAAGTGTATGAATGTTTATTCTCACAACTCGACACAAAATGTGTCAAAATGGCCATAACGAAAAGTGTGTTGTTAATCTTTTTTATTTTTTGGAGCGTAAATCTGCAGTTCTGATGGAACTGTGGCATTGCTTGCTGATGTGTTTTGGACGTGTGGAAACAGTAACCCGTCATGTGGACCAACTGCCTGGAGTTTCAAACACAGACACACCAAACACACTTATCTGAACAGATGAACTTAGCTGCACTTGAGCTGAGGAACCGTGACTACCTTGTTCATAATCACTTCATCACAAAGACTTCTCATCAGAGGCAGTGGCTACAGCTAGTGCACCTCAGGGATTGACTGTGTTTATTTATCACAGCGTCGACATCTAACCTTATATGAGCTTACGTGCCTTCAAGGACTAAATAAGACCTTTTTTAAAAATAAAATGTTGCCTTTTTTAAACATGAATGTGTTTCTACGTTGGCTGTCCTTCTATCAAACAAACAACTCTTTAATTACATGTTTACTAAATTTACTACATGTTGTTCTTTTTTAATTTTTTCACTTTATTCTCTACCTCACTGTAGGTGGCCAAATCCAGTTTCAGACTTCAAAGCTCATCTGGCAGACTTCTTTTTCTAGGTTGTATAATGCAGATGTGTACATTTTGTGTTAAAGACTTTCTTCAACTTATCTGATTAGCTTGGTATTTTTAAGTATCATTTTTCAACAGACTGCTAGTACAAAATGCCTGCTTTGGAGGCAGAGGTCAGTGAATTTTTTGGGTAGATTGTGCTCTTTCCCCACATCACTCCAAAAATAGTGATGTCGATCAGCAAAAGGCATCTGTGAGCTGACGTATCGGAACAGAGTTTCTGCACTTTCCTCAGAGGGTGCTGTGATGCTACTCAGCAATGCTGAAATAAAATTATAAAGAAAGGAATGGTTTATATTTATACTTCTCATCCAACCACAATTAAAATCACTATCCCGATGGATATTTTTTTAACAATTAAAAATCAGAATGAAAACAAGCTGAAATAAAACAGAAGTAACAAGGCTATTTTTAAAATCTAAGGAGTAGAAAGTTCAGATAACTGTCTGATAAATCAAGTGTAGAAATAAAAAGTAGCCTGAAAAATAACTCCTTCGGTAAAGTATAGATAACCAACATTTCTACGTATGTAAGGTAATGAAGTTTTTGTATTTCATGTTTTGACACCTCTGATTGTGCATTTGTATGTATTCTTATAATGAATGTTCAGTAGTGCAGATAAATACCTTTACACATAAAGGAAGCATTTGCTTCAAATTCAAGTTTGTTTCAGATATGAAAAGGATTTGGCTACATAGGAAATACAGTATCTGTGCAGGACTGGGGAAAACAGCTCTATATGTGCAAGACTCCAGAAAACCAATAGCTCTGTACTGCCACCCAGTGGCTGTTCCACTGCAGCCTCATGCTCTAGTATTAATGACCACAGGAAAAGGCCTGTAATTGATTTACAGTGGGCAATCTGAACACTGACAGCAAAATGGTTAGATCTTCAAAATCCATCTTTCACTTATATACTCTTTGTAGTAGCCAAGATTCACCGTTAAAATCCAATCATAAAAAGATGATTTCGTTTGACAAAAACATATTTTATCCTTTAATAATACAAAGTTCAGAACTGTAAAAAAAAAAGAAATCAAATGAAATTAAGTGCAACAATATTGGCATATTAGTAATGTGTGTGTATTTGTAGGAGAAATACAGAGGAAGAGAACGTGAGAAGAACAGATGGTTATTCCAACTGGACAAAATGAGAATTACAGAACCATAACATTAATATTGAGTGTTAAAAGGGAGATCTATTACTGTTTTTGATGTATGCATGTATGTGTGTGTGTTCTTTTTTTCCCATTCTTCTTTCACTCAGTCCGCTCCCTCAGTGGTGACAGTGGACACTGCGCTGACGTAGTACGGCCCTTCATCCAGGTAGGCTCTGAGCTTTAGGTAGTTTTGAGCCCCGAAAATCTCTCGTATGCTGGACGAGCTCAGCAGCGCCCCCACAAGCTCAAACTTACAGTCCTTGGCCTTCTTGCCTTTACCCACAGAGCGATCCACCACCCACTCAGCGAAACCTGGTGTTGACATCATTAATCGCTGAGCCCACTCCTGACATGCTATTGCCTGCAGTAAAGAACAGGGAAAATACACTGATCAGCCAATTCATTAACACCACTTCAAGCTGAAACACTGATTGTCCTCATCTATAGTATCACCTATCAAGGGGTGGACCTATTAGGCAATATAAAGTGATCTGTTATTCAACTTAAAGTTGATGTGCTGAAGGAGGAAAATGGGAAAGCATAAGAATCTGTATTAGTATTAGTATAAGACTGTATACTGTATGAATTTCAAACTCGGTCGGGCCAAAGTTTCCTACCACTTTTCTCGAGCCCCAACAGGATGGGCGTGTGATGTAGGTCTCAGGGTTCATACACCTTTTACAAGGTACAATTCAAGCACTTTTCAAGAACTTTCAAGGCCCATTTTCAAGTTTCAGCTGTGGTAAATTAATGATAATGGTAATAACTCAAAACTGTGATTATATAATAATCAATATATCACAAAAATATTATCCACACTTCACAGTGACTATGCTACTGAGAAAAAAACACTTGTAAGTATGTAAAATAGCAGGAATTAAGGATTTATTGGTGTCAGTTTTACACAATGTAAATACCAATATTCTTCACTGTATGTTTACCCTATTCATTTGGTTGAGCAGTTACTACAGTATGTAATTTGGGGGTGAGTTGAGAGCATTTATACATACATACACTCAAAATTATGGATTTGCTTTTTGTCACACTGCAAGAGATGGTATTATGTTTATGTAAACACAACCAGAATTGTGTTTAGTAATTGCAGAAGGAGAAGAAATGAAATCAAGTTTTATGATTCAAAATGTATCACCTTTCTGTAGAGTTTGCTTGCTATTCAACTTTATTGGGTCAATAATGAAACTAAGACACAAAAGATCACTAGGCAATTAACTTTTAATCATTTTTTACCGAAAATGAAAAAATACATTTTAATGCTACCATAATTTCTGGGCTATTGAGCGCACCTGAATAACCTGATTTTAAACATTTGTACATATACAGGCCGCACCTGACTATAAGCCAAACTTTTAACTAAATAGGCAATGTACAAAAATAACATTACGTACCGCAACAATGCTGCAACAAAAAAATACAGCAACCTACCAGAAAAAGTCACAACAGTAAAGGCGTAATATTAAAAAAGGAAAAGTAGATCAATTACTTGGGCCTACCAGTTTAAGAAGCTTGGTGGAAAAGGAGCATTTTCCACTCATGATCTGTTACAGGGCTGCTGTGATCACCATCAGTTAGCTACATTTCTAACCTGCTAATTATTAATTCTCTGATTTTACAGTTAGATAATACAGTGTCCAGATTTTGTAAGGCGTCACTACTGGTAGCCTAGCCTATATTGCGTGTCAGCTTCGGCACTCCTGCTGTGAGATGTTCGGCTGCTTTACTGTAGTTACTGTGATCAAATAATTCCAGTCATGAATAAAGGAAATAAACATTTTACTGATACAAATGACTCTCTGTGTTAAATAAACCATATCAAGATCAAATGTACTGTAAGGCATTATATGCATGTCCAAGTTATGATACATTGTGGAATTGTGTTTACTGACTTAGTTCCAACTGTACACTGTAAAAATGAGAAGGGCTACGCAGCTGAGTACGAGCTACATGACTGGGAATCGTCCTCCGAATCATAGTGGCAGCCCTTTAGACCACTAAACCACTCAGAGCCCCTTTAAACTCTGATGTCCTGTGGTAATCAGATTGCATGTAAAAACACACTCACTGTTACTTGTTTTTTTTGTAGAACTGCTACCTTTAAATTTACAACTGTTGGAATATTTCAACAAATAAATCACAGTCTACAATCACAACTGATCTTTTTCCAATCTGATTCTAGAACAGCAGCTTGCTGAGAATTCCAGAGAATTAGTGAGCATTTACTGGAGCTTCAGGAATGACCTCAGTTTGGCTGGAGCCTCTAGCCGTAGGTCATTGTTAGCACTGTTTGTCCAAACTGTCTGTGAGTCTTTTTACAGGGTCATTAAAACTCTCATTAGGGGACAAAAGCCCAGCAGGCAGGAATAGTTGAGTGCTGACAGAATGCAACCACAGGGCTTCTCACAGCGAAAACCTTTAATACTGTAATAAATACAGCTGTTAAAAACTTGAATGTGGAACAGCGAGAAGAGCAGTTAGTGCCAGATGACATGACTTTAAATCAGGGTTTAGTAACAACTGTAATGGTCTTGTCTTAAATGGGATGTCCTCACTCGGGTCACCTGGCCTACTGCTGAAAGCCTGAGCTGATCATAATGTGTTGGGAGCAAAAGACACACAAGTCATGTAAAAAAAAGTCTGGGAGTGGGGGGGGGGGGGGAGATATAATATAATTATACAAATGCTACGTCTTTAGTAAAGTTGCTTGATCTCTTTTTGAAGGTGTATTCATGGAGAAATGCAAGGAAAAGGTAAAAAGGACAAAAAAATACATCAGGGCAAAGATGAATCATCCCTCCATCTAATGGTTTTAGAAAGCAAGGTTGTCTCCTTTGCACATCTCCCATTAAATTTATACTTGTGTCTGAAACTGTCTGGGGACGGTCTGACCTGGCCATGTTGGCAGTTTCACTTGTAAATTCTTTATTGGACAGTGGAATGGCTGATTTCTTTCTGAAGGCCTCAGAGAGCTCTGTGGATCAGGTCATGGTGATCCACTAACGTCAACAATTAAAATAAATTCAAACTAATGTATGATATAGTGTATATCTATAACGTATAAATAGAACATGCTCTCCAACAAAGTTCTAACAATCTGCAGTATAGCTGAAACCGTTAGTTGACATAATCGACAATAGTATTTTTGCAACATACTGAAGGAACTGCAGGGGGCAGTATTATTTCTGCTGCCTACAATGAGTGCAGTAAGTGCTAACAAAGAAGAGTAGCTTGAATGATGGTGCAGCATGAAGACGGAGAGGCAGTGAGGGCAAAACCTAACCTTTCCAAAGTGTGGGGACGTTTGCGCCCAAAAAAAAAAAAAGAAAAGAAAAAAAAGAAAAAAAATGAGCGCTGCTCCAGATGGGCAGGTGTATTAGCCTTTGTGTTTAGCCAACAAACCTAGTTAATATTCCTTAGCTAATTTACGTGTCAGAAAACTTCTTAAGAGAATGCTATTTTCTCAGCATTGTTAGCTAGCTGATGCATTAAGTCATTCATCCTGTATGAGCAATGTAAGCTTTATAACGTTTTGCTCATTCAAAAGAGAATTGATTATGTTAAATAATGAGCCTCACATGTTTGGTTGGTTGCTAGCTAGTCTGTTTTGAAACTCAATAATTCAATAATTCAGTTAACACATATTAACACATGGAAACACACACACAGGCATATACACACACTCACAGTGAAGATGCGGAGTGCAGCACAGTGTAACTCAGGGAAGGGCTGAGTGCTGATGTTTCTGATCATCTCCATCGGCTTAGAGCTCAGCAGAGAAAACCAAGACTCTGTCAGCAACAGCAGATCATCTGTTTGCTGCTCCAACTGCAGAAACACACATACAAACACACACACACAAACACACATACAAACACACACACACAAACACACACACAAACACACACACACAAACACACACACAAACACACACACACAAACACACACACAAACACACACACAAACACACACACAAACTACGATGAGAACATCAGTTCCAATTTTTTTTCCCCCCATCACGTGACATACTGGATTTATAACATACATCAACATATTACACTTAATCTGTAAACACTAAAAACACTGCAGATTCAAAATGGTTTAAAAAACACTGCACAGTTATTACTGTCAGACTGTACAAACTATGCACACTGCAGATTCATACTGGATTAAAACTACTCCACTGTCACCCTGCGTTCACAATGGAAAGCGACAGGAGACAATTCATTTCCTATGGCAGGGCGTGAATTTTCGCCGCGAGAGGCGACAAGTGACAGAGCGACAAGCGACACAGAGCTGAATTTTTCTAAACTTTATGCAAATGAATTATGATGCTGTGAAGCGACATTCTAACCCGATTGGCTTCTAGCTTTTCTTTGGATCAATCACAAACAAGGCTGTCCGACGTCCTCAAGCTCCTGCTCTCTGAATTTCTAGTTTCTTTCCCTGTTCATTCTGTTGAATGGGGTGGACCCATGTTGATCTGTGGGAACGGCTGCGTTTCCAGAGCAGTTAAATCACAGAAACGCCCAAGAGTCCAGCAAGTTTGGGCAGAGATTAAAGTGGCCAAGCGATTCATACTGGATTATAATCACGCCAAAGTTATTACTAAAAACACTGAACACGATTCATACTGGATTTAAATTAGGGGTGGGCAATATGGCTCTAAAATAATATCACGATATTTCAGGGTATTTTTGCGATAACGATATACATGGCGATATAGGAAAACAGAAAATAATTAATTAATTTCAGGAATACATTATAAGAGTATAAAAAAATAACCATAATGTGGCAAAATAAATAATATATCATAAAATAATATAATGCAGCAAATAATATTGCAGAATATTTAGTGCATGCATATAAACTGCAAACTAAAACAATTTATACAATAAATACACCTAAAGCTTCACAGTAAATAATAGACTACCTTTAAGACAGAACAGCCCTTTTATCACAATATGGATTTTTAATATCACGATATTTCTGTGTCACGATATATTGTATACAATATAATATTGCCCACCCCTAATTTACATCTCTTCTTTTTTATTACTGTCATACTGTAAACACTACATACACTGCACACTCACAGGTAGTGTCAGCAACTGGGCGATGGCCTCCAGACTCCTCACTCTGAGATCAGTTGTATCGTCTGTTGCCAGCAGACTCATTCTCTTCAACACAGTTTTGAACTGTTCACCTGCAAAGCAAAAAAGTGTTACTGTACTTTACAGGTTGTGTATATAAATGATATCTGGTCTTGGTAAAGTCAATCAAGTGCTGGATGTTAATCTTCCTGTGCTGAAGAACTAAACAGAAACTCTTGTATAGCGCTGCACTTCAGCAGAGCAACTTTACTGCTTCTTACAACCTGACTGATAAAATTCATACATAACGCATACTGGATAATAAGAACTAGAGGTGTGCCAAAAAATCGATTCACATAAGAATCTTGATTCTCATTTACTACGATTCAGAATCGATTTAAAATGTCCCAAAATCGATTCTAAGGTCCAATCCCATTTCTTCCCTTGGCCCTACCCCTACCGAAGCGTTTTTCGCTCCGCCTCCCACTGCCCAAAGCGGCAAGTGGGAGGCGGAGAAAGCGATTGGCTGCGCCGCCGTAGTGTGTAAACGTACCGTCACCCCTAAGGCGGGTAAAGGATAGGGCTTGTTCAAACAGAGATCTTCCAGACCCACACAGAGCGTAGGTGTATGAGAATTACCGGTAAGATGGCAGAACAAGCACTATATTACCTTAGATTAACGTGTAGTTTTAATGTTTTATGGCAGAATGCTTCATAACAAGCATAAAAAAGATCGCTAGTAGTTCGTTTCAGTAACTGTTAGCTAGCTAACTAGCTAACTTTCCAGTTCCACCTTAAATAATGCAACAGGTGGCAGCGGGCTGCAGCATTTAAGGCGGAACAGAAAAATAAAATAAGCTAATCAGAGCTAATTTCAGCTCCCCATCACAGAGGAATTAAGTAATGGACAATATGAATTAATTTCTCCACCTCCTGCCCCCTTTCTGAAGAAATACAACGGCCTAAAATTAACTAGTTAATCAGCAGCTGCTCCTGAACTTTAGCGCTCCACTGCTATCATCACATCAGCCCAGCAGCGTCACCTACACACCACCGCTAGTAGCCTGGTAATAAAGCAGTGTTATTTATTATTTATTTATTGTTCATTGACAAACGTCATTGTGATATCCCAGTAATTCCTCTGTCACTGAGGACCCACATTCCTGCACATTTTATTGTTTTTGTAACACATTACCTGCTCCAGGACCAGTGTATTTTATGGAGGCTTTTTTTCAATAAGATTCATAAGCCAGAAGCAGAAATTTGTATAATTCAAATCGTTTTGAATCAAAAATCGATTTTGAATCGAATCGTGGCCCCCATAATCGGAATCGAATCGAATCGTGAGATAGTAAAAGATTCCCACCCCTAATAAGAACAGCACTGGATGATACGTTTTAAAGTTTTAACCATGTTTACCCCCACACATACCTGTTTTGTGCAGAACCTGTTTGCCCTCCACGGTGCCCCCCAGTAATCCAAGCGTGTCCAGGGCAACAGGGGTCTGTGTTGGGTCAGGGTTCATTGCCATGGTAAACACCATGTTGAGGAATGCTGGATAACTCTCACACACCTGCTGAGGGCTGTCCATCACTGCGAGATTACCGAAGAACTTCACCAGACCTGGACACACGAACACACACACTTATACTGAAGTATCTATGATGATCCAAAACACTTCTCAGTAAACATAAGCTGCTACTGAATAATAACATAGGACACAATAATTTACATAATATCCTGGACTCTTTAAACAATAAGATTGAGTATTTTAAATTTAGCTTGTTATCCTATGCCTATGTTAGATGTTTGTACAACAGTTTTCTTAGCCTCACTCTTCTATACTTTACTTACTATATATGAGCGCACTTCAAAAGTTGGTGATGCAATATTATTTTTATTATAATATTAAGTAGTGCTGGGTGGTATACCAGAGGGGAAATTAAAACGGCTATGTGTTTTTCACATACCGCTAGAAAGGGGCTGCAGAGCACTGTGTAGAACAGCCGAGCTTGCTAGCTAATGCTAGCCAGTTAGCATAAGCTTACATACTGGAGTGACAGTAGCTCATTATCTGAGGAGCTCCTGCTGCTGCTCTTTATTAGAGCAAAATAGAAAAAACTGCAGCAAACAGCAATTATTCACTCAGAAAGAGACAAATGGAATCAATCAAGCTCAGAGAAAAGTTTCTCTCATCCCCCAGACATGCCCAGAATTGGTCCTGAGTACAGAATCATTTATTCAGCACAAGAGCTAAAAGTCCCTAAAACTCTGGATACAATGTGAAAAAACAGTTCAAGAGCAGTAGCTATTGCCCTTTAAAATATATTAATACTGTAGCTTAAAGAATACTATTAATGCACACTGAACTGAATTTTTTTGTTAACTTGAGAAAGAAGGAATTGTGGCTGATTTTTATACTGTAATGCATCTAATAGCTTCAGGGATAACATTGTAACTTGATATTAAACTTGTGTCTTACTAGTGAAATAGAGCTTTTGAGAAATATCTCTTTTAAATACATAAACATTAAGTATTTTAGGTCTGTTTACAGTTTTTAATGGAACTATTCAAAATATTTAGTTTTGAAAAGCAAAACTATAGCAGTGTTAAAGTTTTTGGTGTATCTCTTTTTAGGCTCTATTGTTTACATTAGTCAGCTGTTTTAAGCTTTAATTTAATTTAAAGCCTTTGTATCTTACATGTGCACTCCTAACAAAATCAAGCAGCTGCCTAATTTGGTTTAAAGAATTATTGCTTAGTGTAAATCCTATAAACTTAATTTTACTTCTCAAATATCACTGTGTTTGTCTGCTATATTATATTTAACTAAAATTGCTGATCCAATCAACCAATGATTTATAAAGGAAAATCATGAAAATTTTCAGGGGTGTCCAAACTATTTCATACCACTGTACATGGCATTTTTTCTCTCATAATACAATAATTGTGATTTTAAAACATAATAAAAAAGTTGGAAAGCTGGAGAAACAGACACACATTGCCACATACACAGACACACAAAAAAAACACAAAAACAAAGACACACAAAAACACAGACACACAAAAACACAGACATACAAAAACACAGACACACAAAAACACAGACACACAAAAACACTACCTGGCAGGTAGAAGCTGGAGAATGGGTCGGAATCTGCAGCTGTGATCATGTTAGATATCTTGTCCATAATGCCTTGCTGGGCGAGGTACTGACGGCCATGCTGGCTCTGAGCCAAGCTGGTGACCATCTCGATAGCAGTCACTCTGAGACAGAGGAGACAAAAATTTGCTAATATGAACACTCAGATTTAAGTCGCACCCACAACTGAAACATAACCTAGCCAAGAGACAGTGTTGATGGAGTTAGAGTGGGAGAAGTAATCCCTCATCATCAGCTCCAATGTTTCAACATGTACTGTAATGCCCTCACATTTAAATAAAACGCTGTAACTGTGGCAATGTGCTACAAATGTCTGTCTAATAAAGTTATTATTATGAAAATATATATTAATATAATTTATTGTTGCACAATGTATGCACAGCTCAGCTTTTTTTTCAGAATATTATTTATGTATTTTCCCAACATGTATTAAAAATATTATCTGCAGACTGGAAGATATGCAAAAGACAGAGGGATGATTGATAAGTTATTGTGGCCATTCCTCTGTTTGTCAATGTATTTGTAGGTGTTACCTGACAAGTACATCTTCTCCAGTCAGTTCTTCCAGAAGCTGTGAGATGAAGCTACTGTTTGCACAGTACCCGAGGGAGACAGGAGATACAGAGGACACTTCCACAACCAGCTATGCACACACACACAGACACACAGACACACACACACACTTGTACATAAATGCACCAATAGCCACATTACGTCAAAAAACAGCATGTTATTTTAGCAAGTACAACAATTCCAACGGACAAAATTATTAAAACACACTGTTTCTTTCTAAATCAAGGCCATTAAAAAGACTATCAGATTGTGGAACGTTGCTACAAATGTGTTAAATGTCAGCATGTAGAGTGATCCTTATTACACCCCAAATGTTCTGGATTAAGCACCATTGTTCCAGAGAACACAGATTTACTGTTCCACAGCTCAATGCTGGGGGAATTTAGGCTGCTATAACCCACAGCTGGCATTAGGCATGATGCCACTGAGTTCATGTTTATCTGCTCTGAAGAGTCCTTTTCTATTGGCAGTAAATCTCTACAGCGACTGTGTGAGAAGAAGCTGTGTGTGGGTGTGAATTTGCACAGCTGTGTCATCAACAGGTGCCACTGTGTTAGTCAGTGGGATGACTGATGCTTACCTCATACACTCTGTATCTGATGACATCACTGATGCCCATCACGTCCTTGAGCTCCTTCAGCAAATCGGAGCGGAAGAGAGCATCAAGCCCCGCCTTGGTGTTACTCAGCATGCTGAGGGCAGAAATGGCCTATAAGGGATAAAATATAGAACAAACAAGAGCTTGTAAAGAACGCAGGGATGCAGCTTTCTGATACTTGAATCAGAGATCCTAATCAGAGTCCTAATATTATCAGAAAGTATTGAATAATTAGGCTGATATGTGGTGCTGATCCAAATAACTGAACCTGATGCTCATACTGTGTCAATCAATGGTTGTTATTGTAGAAGAAAAAAAGACACATTTTAATTCACATACCCAGAGTCAATTCCCTGAAATACAGCCTGTAACATGAATGAATCAGTAAATCCGTAAAAGAAAGAGTTACAGAGGTTAAGACATCAACCCACACAACAGAACAGAGCTACATTCTAGAGCCTTTGAGGACCAGGAGGATTTCACAGAGCAGGATCTCTCAACTAGATCACTAAATGTCAAAATATTAACCTGCAGCTCTCCAGAAGCTAAGCTAACATGACTTTACACTCTACAAAGCTACTGTACCTCTTTGGCAACGCCTATACGTTCTGCTCCCACACATCGGATTACATCCCGCAGAACCTCAGGACTGTTCAGCATCTCTGTGATCCCCTCAGAGTGGCCAATCACCCGACTAATCTACAAACACAAGAAAAGGACACTCATAAAACTAAAGCATATGTTAGGGTATTACATATTTTTTGGCAATATGATAAAAACACTGAAAAAGATATTATTAATTTCAAGAATAAAGTACTGCAACAAAATAAATGCTTTTATTCTATTTAGTTTTAAACATTCAGTAGAAACAAAACTTCCATTTTGTAAACAAAATAACATTCTTTTTTTTATTAAATACAAACATAAAAACTGAAAAAACTGTAACATAACAAAATCTACCACCAAACTAACCAAAGATTTTGTGCATGCAAATAAATAAATAAAAAACATCATGTGTGTATGTATGTATGTATATATATATATATATATATATATATATATATATATATATATATATATATATATTACAAATACACCCTCAAAGCCTCACAGTAAATACTTCTATTATCACATTATAGGAGTTTTTACTGTTTTAGTAGGACAAGTTATTTAGATTTTATAAACGATACAACAGGTTATACCCCTACTCAACATCACAGTAAATGGAAGATGGACTTTACCACGAACCTGTTGGAGACCCAGCACTTTAACAGAATCATCAGGATGGTTCAGCCCACTCTGCAGCTCTAATTTGCAGTTCTGAGCCAACTGAACAGGATCCAACACCTGCAAGACACGTCCCAAGATCTCCACACACACCTTAACCTGCTCCCTGGATACACAGATACAGACAAAGAGATGTAGAGAGAGACTTGAACAAAAACTCCTCAATGATCATGTGTTATAAGCACTTAGACCCATTTCAATTGTGAAACTCTACACAAAACACCCATAAGTAAACATTGTCACTGCCCACAAATACAATAGGTTTATACAGTGGATAAGTTTTTACTGTAAAGTAATATAAGGTGAATAGCTTCACAAAGTAGAAACTCCATAAAGTGACTGCTGCAATATTTAAGGTGGATGGAAAAATGTTAGCTATCTTAGCTAGTGCTGCTTATAGTTAATAATTAGCTGGCTAGTCCTAGTTACAGAACTAACATTTTATTTTATTTTTATCTTGGATCTCAGAAGGGTCACTTCCTTTAATACTGGATTAAAAGTTAGTTTTCGATTCAGCATCTTATAATAATGAAATTTTAGCTTTTATTAGCTCACAATATTGACGTTCTTTCAGTCACTGTGTTAATATGTCTAAATAGTGATAAAATACTATTTTAGGGTAACATTGTCTTAATCTTCAATGCCTGACTAAACAACATATCAACAAAGTATACTAGTGCATCTCAAAAAATGTGAATATCATTAAAAAGTTACTTTACTTCGGTAATACAGTTTAAAATGTAAAACTCATTATATAAATGTATTAAACACAGAGTAGTCTATTTTAAGCGTTTTTTTCTTTTATTGTTGATGATTATGGCTTACAGCCAATGAAAACCCAAAAATCAGTATTTCAGAAAATTTAAATATTATACAAGACCAATTGGTACTGTTGTAAAAAGAAAATGAAAGATGGGTTTCCCCCCACCCCTCATCCGGGGTACAACTCCCCTACGTGTTCGTTTTGATGGAGAGAGTCGCAGACAGGTGGAGTGAAGTTGAAAGCAAATCAAGTATTTATTACAAAATACTGAATTCAGGAGAACCGATACATACAAGACAGTTAACAGCCGTCCCAGTAAAAGTTCTGACCCCCCTCTGATCTGACTCCATGTTTATACCCCAAATGACGTGAAACCTGCTGATGAGGCGTTGCTAATGATTAGCTCATGTTAATATGCATAATTTCACGTGTCTGGCCAGACCACTAGTGTTTGGCCTTGACTGTGTCCAGCCAGACAGTGTGGCATTGTTTGGCCGTTAGTTAGGATCATGCAGTGACCAAATGCCTTAAGCGTGAGCTAAACAAGTCACACAATAGATTCCATATGTTATATGCTAATATGTCAGTAACACGTGGTTAGTACGCCATACAATAGATCCTATGTGTTAGTTAAATGCCTTATGTATCATGTGGGTTAGTTTGTCATATAATAGAGCCTGTGTTAGTTACATGCCTGATCAAGCAATGTTTAACTATATGTGGAAAGAATATATATTGTGAGTATTGGTTAATCTTCTATATAAATGTGTATAAAATACAATGTGAGTATTGGTTAATCTTCTATATAAATGCATATAAAATACAAGGTTTCACACAATGATTATGTGATTGTAGATGCTAAAGTTAAGTAATCATTATTGAAGGATATTTGTCAACACACCCAAGGTATAATAAACGGTTAACTCTTCAATTCCCCCTTCTGACGTGTCAACAAGACACGTCAGTACTTTTGGCAGTGTGGGCAGTCCTGCTGGAAAATGAAATCTGCACCTAGAAAAGTTGTCAACATTTGGCACGTTTACACAGCCATATAAAAATTAGATCTGAAAATCTGAAACCTCTTTAGTGACCTCTTTTTTATCTTAGCTAATTTAAAGTTAACATATTTAATGCTTGACTAAACATCATATCAGTAGTTAACTATATATTATACCGTAATACGTATTAACTTTAGTTGTATGGGTTCAGAAAGAGTACCTGTCGCCCCATTAAGGTTAGCTAGTTTAGCTAGTAGTTAACAGTGGTCAGTTAGTTCAGCTACAGGACTGACAGGTAAGTTGGGGCTAATGCTAATGCTGTCAGTCAGTCTCCTGATTCAGAATTAGTTCAACAGTAACCCAGTCTGAGTCAGTAAATTCAGCAGTCAGTCTAGTTCAGCTCTGTGAAGTTGCTCTGTGAGTTAGACCCTGCAGTAACTTAAAGTAAACAGCTGCTGAGTCTGGCCGGGTTGTTAAGGTGGAAGGTTGCTAAGCTGACTCAGCCTCCTGTAATAACCTGCCTGTCGCTGGTGTTCAGCAGAGAGAAAATGAGCCCCAGCTTCTCCGGGGACAGGCTCTCTCTCAGCGCGCTCAGCGGGGTCGCGGACACGGCAGTACTGAGGCACCTCAGCTCCTCTATCGGCTCCTCCGACTCCGAGATTTCGGACAGCAGCCGCTCTATGGCCGCCGCCATGATGCTCCTCTGTTTGAACGGTGTTACCGCCGCGGAGGAAGAGTGTCGGTGCGCATCAGGCCTGCACTGCAGTTACGCAGACTGGAGAAGAAAATCAAGCAGCAATTCTGTGAATAAGAAAACTGAAAATACTGCATTGTCCAAATATTCACTTAATACCTCGATTTTTCCATTTAGTATCTCGAATTTAGTATCTCTGCATCATTAGCTAATTTAAAATATTTTATTGCTACTTAGTGTAGTATATGTTATTTTCGAAATATTGATTAAACGTTAATATTTTGACCTACGTGTAACTGAAAGATCTGAAACAATGGTTTTATCAAGCTAAGTAACACCAATGCCTCTTTTTACCTTATAAAAAAAACTAAAATTAAATAAGTTATACAATTAAAAATATGTTAAATAATGTATGTACAACCATAAGTAAAATATTTGTTATTTTAAAGCAAAATCACAGATTTTAAAAAGTAAGTCGAACTTAAAAAAAATTGACCACATTGATATTTACACAAACAAATAAGAGCTTTTGAGTAGCGCAGTGTGTAGTTTTTGTGATTGTGGGTTTGTTTTGTTTTGTTTTTTTTGCAGATGTGTGAACATAGGGACTATTGGAAGCCAGCAAAGATGGGCCTCCTATGTTTGGCATTTTATTAAACTTTTGTTAGAAGCGACTTTAAAATTAGTTGGTTCTTCGTGTTACAAGAAAGCTAACTAAACTAAACGAAAAAGATTAAACAATATTTTAATACATACTAAAAAATAAAATCTAATAAAATGCCAAACAGCTTTAGCTAAAATTAAAAAAAAAATATATATACTACTAATCATTTCCTTCCTTAAATAATCCTTTGTTGCCTAAATCATCTCCCCGTGATTCTGCATGGCCACCTGTGGTAAAATCTACACCCTCAGCTGATCAGATCATTTGATTCTAGCCCTTTAGGATAGTGACCTATGTAAATAGTGTATACCCATCTAGCCCATGTCTGACATTATGCATTGTGTTAATAGGTTCATGTATATCTCAGTAGGTCCAATTATATTTTTATATAATGCTTCTCTACAGGGACTAGACAAGCTGTGTGTGCATCTACACATCTGTATCAACAATCCCTCTCTGGGTGCAACTTAAAGTAAATGAAAGCATTCATTCAAACGTTTGAAGATATTGTGTAATATAAAATATGTATATACAGTGTTATGTTTGTGTGTAAAAAGCCATATTTGGACTCTAGTTAAATCCTGTATATTGGAGGGTTATTATATAAGACAGATTACGTATGCCTATTTATTCACGTTATTGAAGCTGTGTTTTAGAAATACTAAATCACCTGAGATCTGCTGATATATGGGTGCTGCCAGTAGAGGGAGCTGCTGTACAGAAACTGGATTACTGATAGCAGGTTAGGGAAGTCTGAGGTAAACACTGGCTGCCTCTAGGTAGCTTGTTTAATGCAGACATGATCAGACAACGCTTAAACATTTATTGGCCCATGAAATCCCCAGTTTAGTCTCTGAACAAGGGTTTACACTCAATTTATATCAGGGCATCTGTTCATTATGCTTGACAGAGGTATCAAAAAACAAAGTACTAATACTTCATTACGTTACTTAAGTAGAAATGTTGGTTATCTATATTTTACTGGAGTAATTATTTTTCACACCACTTTTACTTCCACTCCTTACATTTATACACAATCATCTGTTCTTTCTACTCCTTACATTTAAAAAAAAACTTCCTCTTGTTTTCATTCCGGCTTCTCATCGTTCAAATCATTTAATCTCTCCATCCAGACAGAGTGAATTTGATTGTAGTTGGATGAGAAGTATAAACATCAGAGGTGGAAAGTAACTAATTACATTTACTCACATTACTGTAATTGAGTAGATTTTATGAGTAATTTGTAATTTTTAAAGTAGTTTTTAAATTAGGTAATTTTACTTTTACTCAAGTACATTTTGACACAAGTAATTTACTTTGCTACTTTGGAAAACTCCCCGTTACTGAGTAAAAAAATAAAATGCTGGGAAAAAAAAACAAATTGTTTGAATTAAAACAAAATTGAGTTTTGTTCTCCATGGCAGCGCAGCTGAACTTTTCCCAGCAGTGTTTATTATGGTTAGCGGGAGAGACGCTGTGTGAATCAGCTGTGTAGCCTGGGATCTGTGTGCGCGGCTCCGGGGAACCGGTGTTCTGTCGAGTTATGCTACCCATCGATATGTGCTTCTTTACAGCACTGCGCATGTAAAAACATTCTTTTTGTATGTTTTTAGGTTTTTAATGATAATTCCTTAAGTTTTTATTAGGAACATTAAAAAATCTGCTTGGATGTTAAAAAAAAAACATGTAAATAGCAGTTAAAGCATAGCAATGGCAAGTTAAAAAATAATAATGAACTGTAAAACTATAAAAATACGGTTTATAGGTCACCTATATGACCATAACCTTTTAACAGTAAAGAAAAATAATTGTTTCATATGCGATCCATCACACCTGCTCATTTTCAATGGGTATATATGCAGCTGAAATAGAGAGACTAGTGCATCCCAAATTTATCAACATTATCATTTAAATATAACAATATAGTAATTATTTCTTTTACAAAAATGTGTGGAAAATGTTAAAAAAGGACAGGGGGGGGGGGGGCTGATTATTCAACATATATAAAGAAGTATTTTAAACCCTATCATCTGTACTTCTACCTGAATAATAAATGTTATTACTTATTACATTTGATGCTTGAATAGGGCAAGTGGTTGTAAACTGAGCTGTTCTCCAATCCAGCTGTTCAGCTCTGTAGATGCTGTGTTCACATAAAAACACAATAGCTTTATATAAACCCATTAAAGCAGGCCTAGGTATAATATAGACCCTGTGTGCAATGCACTTTACTGTTTTAGAATATTTTTTGTAATATTGATTTTTGAATGTGTGTTTCAGAGTGGATGAGTGGAAGAAAAGTAAATAGCCACAGCACTGCATGTTAAAACCGACGAAGATCAGATTTACCAATGGATTTAGCAAAGACCAGAATGGCTGATGGTAGTTTGGAGCTTTTGCCCCTCCAAGCACTGGTACAATGTAAGTAACTCTGTGTTTTACACCACATACCTTTACCAAACTAATCCAGTGGATATAGAGGAGACAGATTCAACTGCATTTAAACATAAATGCATAGTGTTTTGTCAACACAAATAAATTATTGTTTTATTACACTTCATTGTGTCTTGTTGACACAATGTAATTAATTTACATTTAAATTTCTGCATGCATGATATGACTGGCATGGCCACACACCCAAGTAATTTCATTGGCCACTGACTTTGTGCAAAGCAACTTAGATGTGTAAATCATTGCATACTGGGTGTGTCTCCCCTCTTTATATTCACCATCAATGTTTAGTCTTTCCCAAAAGCTTTGTTCTACTTGTGAAGATGTTAAATGTAAAGATGTTATATTAAGCCTTAAAATTATGTAATACCTGCAAATAACTGAATATATCTATTTCAGTTCACTTCAGATTTCATTGAGCATTGGCAAGTTATGTTGGCTCAACAAATTATAACTTTATATAAGAAGTGTGCAAGCGACGTTATTTTCAGTGTAATCATGAAGTTAGGTCAAGTGTGCTAGATCCACACCAAGCTGCACAGTGCTAAAAAAGTATGTGTGCGCGCGCACAAAACCTCAGCTGAGTGTAAAATGCTAATCTCTGCTATGTGCTGGCACGCGGCCGGACTACTGCCGGATCGCTGAGGGATTACTCCAGGTTTTCCAGGTTAGTGACTCCATTGAGTGGGAGAAACACTACTGCACCTCCAATATTCCATCAGGGATCAGGAAAACTCTAGAGTCTGCACCTGGGCTCTCCAGAATATAGGATGTGGGCCAGGATTGGATATGCTGTTTCATTATGTGTAGGCCTTTGTGATTAGTTGGCAAAGAAGATAGATTTTTATAGGTTGTTGTTGTGTTACGCTTCTACTCCTAGCATGTTTAGCTGTCATTAAACACTAGCAGCAGTTTAAAATGTGAGCAAGACTGGATCATGCAGATGGAACCTATAGAGTGCTAAATAATGGCAGTAGTGAAGGTTATGTACAAAGGTTTAAAATTAGATACACCTGCTCTTTCATTGTTTCTTAAGAAATCAAGAGTATGAAAAATTATCTTGCTTTTTTTTTTGAGTAACTGCCTGTACGTGTAAGCATTTTATTGCATTCAGTGGAAAGAACCTTAGTGAGGTCATGATGTTGTATTATCACCACCTCACTTCATCCTGAGCTCCCCAACTCATCTCAAAATATTGTATCCACTTATCTGCACCAGGGCACGATCATGGTTGTTTTTACCACGCTGTGCGCTTTCTCCGCATTCTGTGCTTTTATGCGCGTTTCATGCGTTTCATTCGATGCCTTTTTGGTATTGAATTTCGAGCCCCAGTGTTCAGTATGACCACTACAAACATTGGTACATACAGTGTACATACTTATCAGATCTGAGTAAGTCTTACAAAAGCTGTGTTGTTAGCTGTTAATTGGGCTCCATGTTGGCTGTATATGGTAGCCTTTGTGCTTCCATTAGCCCAGGAGGTTGGGATGCTCCTCAGCATGAAGGTGTAACATTCCTGCCTGGTCCTGCAGGGAGAGACTCTTCAGCGACCCAACCCGCAGAAATGGAGGGTAAAAGAGAGATTGCGGCTGATTGCTGGTTGCGGTCCGGCTGCTGCCTTTAATAACCCCCACCCTCCACCCATCATTACACCGTATACCCGAGAACCAAATCAGCCATCAGCCGCCCCCCCAGCTTCACACTGCAAAGCTCTCCGGATGATGAAGGACTCTGAGGAGGTCACTATTAAGAAGAGCAGCTGAGTTAATGTGCAGGTTGGTCTGCGCTGCAGCCGGGAGGGGTTCTGCATTCAGTCGCACTGCATAGATCAGATCTAATCTTCAGTCTAGTCTACCTGTCTAACAGTTCTCTTTCTGAGAAACAATATCATACATCTTTTAGTCCTAGAAAAAAAGTATTTTTATTGACAGTTTAGTTTAGCTTTTTTTTTTTAAAGAAAAGATAATTATGCTTTTTTTAAACAAATAGTGTATACTTTATGCCTTTTTCTAAAAATCAATAAGCTTGTAGCAAAATGTATGAATTTAGATGTTTTGTCCATTTTATAGATACGTATGAAGTATATAATTTAGCTTTTAAAAAAACAATGCCTTTTCTTCCTAAAAAACAGATTGTATTTGTTAAAAATAACATTTATATTTTTTAAACATGTATATCAGATAAAAAAAAAGTAATATAGATAATTTAATGTTTTTAAGAAATAATGTAGTTTTTAATTTCTTTAATAAATATTTGCAGATTGTGTTTTAGGTAATGCAGATAATTATTTTCAAGACATAAAGGCAGATAAATTAGAAATGTGTGCAGAAATAAGAAAACATTTTCTTATATAGATGTATGATGAATTTTTAAAGAAATTGTTTTTGCAGATAAACAGTTCAGAACTAAAATAATACAAACTTTTAATAAAGTTTTAAGAGTTCAGAAAGCAATACTTGGTGGAATAACCCTAGTTTTTAATTACAGTTTTCATGCATCTTGGCATGTTCTCCTCCACCAGTCTTACACACTTCTTTTGCATAACTTTATACCACTCCTGGTGCAGAAATTCAAGCAGTTTCCCTTCCATTTTCTTTTGATTATATTTAAGAGGTTTTCACTTTGGTAAAATCAAAGAAACTCATTATTTTTAAGTGGTCTCTTTTTTCCAGAGCTATATAATGCAGATAATTATTTTATTAAAATATTAATAAATTGTCATTGTTTTTGAAGAAAGTGTTGATTTATTAAAATTATTGTAGATCATTTAACCCTTACACAGCCTGGCCAAAAAAAAGTAAATTATCTGGGGTTGCTGCAGTTGGTCAGGTCTAGGTTCAGCAACAGTATGTGCTGAGAAAAAGAATCAGGTCAGCTGACTACCTGAATATACTGAATATATAGACCAGATTATTCCATCAATGGATTTTTTCTCTCCTGATGGAACGGGCATATTCCAAGATGAAAATGTCAGGATTCATGGGGCTGGAATTGTGAAAGAGTGATTCAGGGAGCATGAGATCATCATTTTCACACAGATCGTTCACAAGAGTCCAGATCTTAACGTCATTGAGAATTTTTGGTATGTGCTTGAGGAGGCTTTGTGCCGTGGTCAGATTCTACCATCATCAATGCTGCTGCAAGATCTTGGTGAAACTTTAATGCAACACTGGATTGAAATAAATCATGTAACATTGCAGATGCTTAATGAAACAATGTCACAGCGAATGTGTGCTGCAATCAAAGGTAAAGGTGGTCCAATCAAATATTAGAGCTTTTTGTTTTTTTGGCATTTCTTGGCCAGGCAATGTATAATGTAGTGCAGATTTGTATATTGGTCAGGTTTTAAGTGAGTTTAGCGGGTGATGTTTGTTTTAGTCTGTAGTTGTGTGAAGGTTTGAGAGAGGTTTTGGAGTTTTTTGAGAAACTTCAGGTGGGTTTGAGGGGCTGCCCACCCCATTACCTCCCATTAGACCAAACACATGACTGTAAAATAGTTACAGTACAGAAGTGGGCACTCCTGAGAGAGTGGGCGTTAAGTGGATGTTCTCCTGCTGTGTGAGAAGGTTCTGTAGATGGAGATGTGGAACTCTGGAGCAGAGTGTTTTACTCTGTGCTGTGTGTGAAGTGGGCTTCTATTCCAGGCCTTTCTATGAGACCCCTGATACAGAGGGGCTGTGTTTAAGAGGGGCCGTAAATGAACCATATCGGCTGCACTCACAGATCTGTAGGCATGCTTGTGTGTGTCTGTGTCTGTGTGTATTTGAGGCCTGTGTGATATATGCTAGTTTTAGAGCCGTAGACGTCAATGCTGCTTTTAGTTCCCTTTAATTTCAGCCTGACACACCCCACCCCTAAACACACACACACATTTTGGAACATATTACCTCCTTATATACTGACTACTGGTCCTTTGTAAAGTATATAATTCTGAGACAGAGAGAGGAGAAATAAATAGGAGATAGAGAGATAGGAGTGAGTGGAAATGAGACAAAAGAGAAATAAATTAGAGACAGAGAGAACTGAGAGAGAATAGAAAACATACATTGAGGGATATGGATAAAAATATAGATAGAGAGAGAAGAGAAAGAAATGAGAGGAAGATACAAGAACAATAGAGAAATACGGTGAGATAAAAAAATAAGGAGAAATGAGAAGTACAGAGAGAAAAGGGACAGCAGCACAAAAGATGCAGAGAGAGAAACAAATAAGAGATATAAAAAAGAGAATAGAAATGAGTGAGATACAGAGAGAAGAGAGAAATATAAGAGAGATATATAGAGAGAAATACATAGAGAAATGAGAGAGCAACAGAGAGAGAAAAGAGAGAGAGATGAGTGAAAAAGATAAATAGATAATACAGCAAGCAAAGAGAGAGAGCATATAGTACAAAGGGAGAAAGTGAGAGGATGACCAAAAATATGAAAACTGTGTGTGTGTGTGTGTG
This sequence comes from Astyanax mexicanus, assembly GCF_023375975.1. NCBI lineage: Eukaryota > Metazoa > Chordata > Actinopteri > Characiformes > Acestrorhamphidae > Astyanax > Astyanax mexicanus. The sequence goes on along the minus strand of NC_064424.1, from coordinate 26,328,575 downwards.
TTCACAAATGGGTGTATCCCGTTCATAATGAATGCTTCATTCAGGAACAGACACACACCCCCACCACACGACCAAGATCAAACCAAAAGACACATTCATCCATATGTGTGTGTGTGTGTGGGTGTGGGTGTGTGAGAGAGAGTGTGTTTTGGGGAGGATGGAAGGAAAGGCTAAAATCAATGAGGACACTGATTAAAGTTGCTTTAATCTTTCATGCTGGGTTTTGTGTGTGTGTGTGTGTGTTCTTTATTTCAGTGATAATATCAGTGATGTCTTCTTACACTAGAGATTTGGTCAAATACACACACACACACACACACACACACACACACACACAGTATGTAGGGCCTTGTGAGTCTCCACTCTTGAGTGTTTGTTTTTGTATGGTGTGTGTCTCTGACTCATCAATAGCTTTCCTGTTCCTCTTGGGTAAACTGAAGCACATACCACACACACACACACATATACAAAAACTTTTAAATGCATCAAAGTCAGTGGTTAATATATACTTAATAATATATACGTAATGAACATTTTCAGACACACACACACACACACACACACACAAAAGGCTGCATGAAAGATTAAAGTAAGTTTAATAACATTATTATTATTAGATTGTGAATGTTATTGTCAGATTGTGTGTTTAAATGATTATTTTGTAATGTAAAGAAAATAATGTATCATTTTATCATATTTTTTTATATTCTATTATTATTATTATTATTATTATTATTAGTAGTAGTAGTAGTAGTAGTAGTAGTACAAGTATTATATTCACAAAAGTGGAAATGTATTTAAATAAGTAAATACAATTGCAGATTACTACTAAATATCATATTATAATGTTATCATTGACAAATAGAATATTCATAATATAATAGTATAACCATATTCTACTACTACTACTACTACTACTACTACTAATAATAATAATAATAATAATAATAATAATAATAATAATAATAATGCTAATAATAATTTAATCTCTCTAATTGCATTATTTTATTATAAAACTTATACATTATTTTCTTCACATTACAAAATAATCATCTGAACACACAATCTGACATAAATGATAAATGACAATACATTATTTTTGCTTAGAAAATAATGACTGTTGTGTGTGTGTATGTGTAAACACACACTTAATGATAGTGGGCTCGTGACCTAAGGGTGACCTCTCTATGAACAGACATACACTGTCTGTCTGTCTCTCAGACATACACGCACACACACACACTCAGATACACACCACCTTTTCATGCGGAATTCTGGGAATGTGAGTTCACTCTGAAATCTGAAGCCCCTCCCCCCTGCAGTCTGAAATGACCATGTGTGAACAGAGCCCCTTTAGACTGGTACTTATTTCTCCTGCAGTGGGAGCTGTAAGTGTGTTTCTACCAGCTTTACTGTTTGGATCTTCAGCTGTTCCTCAGATTGGTGTGATGACACTTGTGGAACACTCATCTTTCTGTTTTTCAGATTCTTCATCATTGTTTTTCTGAAAGCTGAGGTTGTACGCTTTGCAGACTTTAGTCTCTTGTTCACATTAAAGCCACATTGCTCAAATCCAAATTAATTTTTTTGTTTAGATTGGATCTTGACGGTTCACATTCACAGATGTAAGTGATCTGTATCTGTGTGTATACGTGAACAAATCTGTCCCTAAAAACGCCTCACATGCGCCTTTTAAACCAACAACAAAAAAGTCATATTTGAGATACGACTCTTAGCTTTATAAAGGCAAATAGATGTGTTAGCAGTTCATATGTGGAGCGTCTTTTGCTGGAGTGGAGAGTAAACAGCTGGTCAGAAGTTCATGCTAAGGTCGAGGAGGCGAAATAGCTATAGCTGCACAGCTACACCAAGTAGCTGAGTCTGGCTTGAGTCTGGTAATGTGAACGTAGCCTTAACAGACTGAAGCAGATTGTATAGCTGTATCAACCATACATATATCCATCCTTCAATGAATCCCAACAAGGCCCAGGCCCCATTTGAAAACAGCAGTTCTGCAAAGTGATGCTGCCACCCCCATGCTTCACTGGTGAGGTTGTGTTTGTTGCTTAACATACCATGTTGTTGTTGTGCCTAACATACCATGTTAAATTTTCTCCAAAAACATTTCTTTGTAATATTATTAGTATTATTTTTTATAAAATTACATTTCAAATAATAATGTTTCAAAGAAATTATGTCACAGATGATCTGACCATGGTTAGAGAGGACACTGGAGGTGACTGTCTTAATTAATCCTCAGACATTCGTTTGCTTTGCCCTTGATTGTTGAAGTAAATAGTACCCCTATGACCAGATCCACAGAGCTCTCTGAAGCCTTCAGAAAGAAGATTGTAGGTGTAGATCAGGCTGGGACGGGGTTATAAAGTTCTCAGAACAAATAAATATCAACCATTCCACAGATTAGACAAATCATTTACCCGTAAAAAGATATATATATATAGTATACATTCATATGCAGTGAATGATTAAAAATGCTCAGAAACGGATGGGCAGAGGGTCGGAAACATCAAGAGCTTCCTCCATTTCCTGTTGGTACAGAAACAAAGTCTCCTTATGTGAACCCTGAATAGTGTGTGTGTGTGTGTGTGTGTGTGTGTGTGTGTGTGTGTGTGTGTGTGTGTTGCATGCTTGGTCGGGTGGTTATTTTAGGTTAATGTACTGGATCACGCTGTTATTGGTACTGTGTTTGTAAACCGTGTTTGTTCTTCTGCAATTGGCTTATTTTTATGGATTGCTTTCATATGATTGGTTGGCCTTGGTTGTCATTTCTTCCTATTGGCCAGGTTTGTTTTGTTGTGGGGTGTTTTTGGGGGTGTTATGTTAGTTTGTTTTGTGTCTGCTGGTGGAGGGGAAGATTCCATCCAACCTGTTTAAAATGCAGAGTGGAATTTTTTCAGGAGTGTGAAGGTTTGAGGAGAAACCCCACAGCGTCAGAGCTAAACCGAGTAACAGCAGCCGAGTGTGTTTAGGAGCCAGAAATGCAAAAATGCACCTTGATGAGTTACAGAACTTCCATAGCATTGGTGTTTAAATATGAGAAAAGGGTTTAGATATATTATTACTATTATGTATGTGTCTGTTTCTCTATTTCTGTCAGCTCTCACAATCATCAGTAATCCATGCGTGCCCATTTCTTAATACTACCTTCACCATGTTTGAGAGGCGATGCTTCAGATCAAGACTGCCTGCCTGTCCTGTCTGTCTGTTCTGTCTGAATCGGGTGTGTCTGTGAGTGGAGAATTTCCACTGTGTATATTTCTGATTTGAGGTGTGTGTGAGTTTGTGTGGGTGTTCCCCGTGGAGGTGTCAGGTAAAGATGCCTGGTTTCCCTTCCTGTCACTCTCCACACCACAGATTCACTGCAAATACATCTTCATGGTTACAGAGTCCAACCCTCTAAATAGCCCACAAGTGAGAACACACTGGTAGGTAATCATCTTTCTCTCACACACACACACAGAGGGAGAGAGAGAGTATTTCCTCTTTTTTAAATGTATTTTTCTATATGATCTCCACACAAACTCCTCAGAAAAATCACCTTACATACATCTCCCCATAAATGTTTCCTCACAAATATTTCTCTCCAATTATCTTCCCACAAACATCTCATAGACATCTCACAAATGTCTCCTCACAACCACTTGCAAACACCCATATATCTCCTCTCAAATGTCTCTACACAAACATCTCACAAATTCCTCAAAAATATATTCTCAAAAAAATCTCACAAATGTGTCCTCCCTTTCAGACATCTCACAAATATCTCCTCACAAACATCTCACAAATGTCTACTCACAGCCACTTGCAGACATCTCCTCACAAAAGTCTCCACAAACATCTCCTCACAAATGTCTCCTTACAAGCATCTCCGCACGAGCATGTCCCCCTATACTTTACAAATACCTCCTTACAAATGTCTCCTAATATGTGCCTCTCCTCAAAATTCTTTCCCCACACATCTTTTCACAAGCATTTCCTCACAATTGTCTCCTCACAAACACCACCTTAAAAATGTCTTCTCACAAACATCTCTTCACAACCATCTCTTCACAACCATCCCCACACAAACACCTCCTCACACACGTCTCCTCACAAATGTCTCCTCACAAATATCTCCTCACAAACTTCTGCTCACAAACGTTTCCTAAGAAGCATCTCCACACAAACACCTCCTCACAAGCATCTTCTCGCAAATGTTTCCTCACAAACGTCTCCTTGCAATCATCTCCACACAAACTTCTTCTCACAATTGTTTCCTCACAATTGTTTCCTCACAAACTTCTCCTCACAAATGTCTCCTCCTAAGCATCTACTCACAAACATCTCCTCACAAAAGACTCCTCACAAACGTCTCCTCACAAACATCTCACAAATGTCTCTTCACAACCACTTGCAGACATCTCCTCATACATCTCCTCACAAAAGTCTCCACAAACATCTTCTCACAAATGTCTCCTTACAAGCCTCTCCACACGAGCATGTCCCCCTATACTTTACAAATGTCTCCTCACAAAGGTCTCCAAACAAAGTACTCCTCACACATCCATTCACAAACATCTCACAAATACCTCCTTACAAATGTCTCCTAATATGTGCCTCTCCTCAAAATTCTTTCCCCACACATCTTTTCACAAGCATTTCCTCACAATTGTCTCCTCACAAACAGCTCCTTAAAAATGTCTTCTCACAAACGTCTCTTCACAAACATCTCTTCACAACCATCCCCACACAAACACCTCCTCACACACGTCTCCTCACAAACGTCTCCTCACAAACATCTCCTCAGAAACGTCTGCTCACAAACGTTTCCTAAGAAGCATCTCCACACAAACACCTCCTCACAAGCATCTTCTCGCAAATGTTTCCTCACAAATGTCTTCTTGCAAACATCTTCACACAAACTTCTTCTCACAATTGTTTCCTCACAAACATCTCCTCACAAACATTTTCTCATAAACATCTCCTCACAAACATTTTCTCATAAACATCTCCTCACAAACGTCTCCTCACAAACATCTTCTCACAAATTTCTCCTCACAAACGTCTTCTTGCAAACATCTTCACACAAACTTCTTCTCACAATTGTTTCCTCACAAACGTCTCCTCACAAACGTCTCCTCACAAACATCTCCTCACAACCTTCTTCTCACAACCTTCTTCTCACAAACGTCTGCTCACAAGCATCTCCTCTCAAACATCTCCAATTGTTTGTGTCTAATGTACAAAGTAAGGATGGTACACTTAAACCTCTTAAAATCTTACAGACACTCACACACTCACCCACCTGCTTAACTGATTTTACCCTTTATAGGAAACCTGTGACCTAATCAATTGTTATTTTAAGAGAAAGCATCAAATCAAACTTTAACCTCTCTCTCTCTCTGTCACACACACACACACACACACACACACATTTGTGCATGTATTTACCAATCAAGGACACACATTTGCATGCATACACACACACACACACACACAAGCTTATGTAAGTGTGCACAGTGCTACTTTTCTCCAGTGTAGAGGAATTTCCAGTAGGTTAACCACTCAAACACCCCCCATACATACACACACTCTCTCTTACACACACACACATAGGCATGTGTGCTTTCAGCAGTGAAAGGGCATTCATTATGAAGAACACTTTCTGTATTCATTCGTGGGGTGTGTGTGTGTGTGTGTGTGAGAGAGAGAGTAATAGAGTGAAAGAGTTAGAGAGCTGGGCCTGATTAAGCACACAGCTTCCTAAATACCAATTGTAAAAAATCTTAAGTATTATAAAAATGTCAAAAATATGCAGTTTACATGCACTATATGGCCAAATGTTTGTGGACACCCCTTATCTCTTGAAATTGGATCCATTCAACTACTTAAAAATGTCCCAGCAACTAATCCAGGTGACTCTTCCTTAATAAAAAGTGTGCAAATCTTTCTTTAAAGCTAAATGTGGCTGCTAAGAAGAATCTAAGTTCCTGTATAACTTTTATTTTATTGAGTCTTTAATATTAAGTTCACGATGTAAACATTCACAAAAACAGAACGAAAAGACATTGAATGAGAAGAAGTGTATCCAAACTTTTAACTGGTACTGTACATACACATGCTGTCTAGTCCCTGTAGACAATTATTACCCAATTATTATAGAGCAGATAAACGTGAACCTGTTGGTACCATGCCTGTAAAAAGTCTAATACCAATACCATACCAATTACCAGTGCCAACCGGGTACATGCTGCAAAGCCAAATCAGTCTCAAACTGGTTGTATAAACATGTAGTGTAGAATGATGCAATAAACAGTGTGCAAATAACAGTGCATGTCCATTTATCAAAACAGTAATTAATGAATAACAATTTCAGAGGAGCTACAGTCTAACTTCTCTCTCTTTTCTGTATTCAAAAGTGTTTTCACACCTGAATGCCCAGACCAGTGCCTGAGCCAAAGTTGATGTCTTTGTACATTGCACATTTTTCATCATCACCTATATGGGCTGATTCATAAAATGTTGTCAGAAAGGATATTTTCTCAGGTGTTCTGCTAAATCCTTTCTTTCTGACAGAATTTAAGACTTTTTTTTGTTTACACAGCAGAATGAGCGGAACAGATTTCCCTCTGGTTCCTTTTATTTATGTTTATAAATATGAGTTAATCAACAGTTACATTAGATACAGGAATAAGTAGCACAATATTTTGCACCAATACCGCTGCACACACATGAAGAAGAATCAGATTTGTTATTCTGCCACCCTTCTTTTTTCTCTCTTTCTCTCTCTCTCTTTTTATTTCTATCTTTCTCTTTCTTTCTTTCTTTCTTTTTCTCTCACTCTCTTTCTGCTAAGTCAGTTTCATGTTGTTACATTTTTTATACTGTTTTTTATCATCTCTCTCTCTCTCTCTCTCTCTCTTCCGTGTCATCTTCTTTCTGTTTTTCTTCATATCTCTTGTCACCAACCCACACTTTTTTTTCCTTCTCTTTCTATCATCCTCTCTCTCACAAACTCACACATTGAGTAATGTAATGATGTAATGCAATGAATTGGCCCATTTGGGAAATCCAACTACAAACCCTTTTAGAGTGCAAGCCCACCAGGAACCTACCTGGAACCCACCTATCCCACGTTCCACCCATATAAGCCCCACATGGATGTTAGCTTGGCCATTCTTTCACGCTCTTTTTCTTATTTTCTCTTTCATTTTCTCATTTTCTCTCTCATTTTCTATCTTGTCTCTCTCATGATCTCTTTCCCTGGTTTTTGTTTTTCGTTCTCTCTCTCTCTCTTTCTCTCTGTACTCTGTTATTAGGGTTTTAAAGGGAAACGTGTGGTCGCTTCCATGGCCATTGGGGGAGTGGGCGTGGTCAGCGGTCAGTAACGCTGTAAAAGTAGAGAGCAGACATGCTTTTATATATAAACATAATTGCTGTACGCTCACCCAGCAAAATATACATCTCCCAACCTGCAATTACCCACTGTCTCTCTCTCTCTTTCCCTCTCTGCCTCTCTCTCTCTTTCTGTAGGAGTTCTATTTTTACTGTTGATTTGTTTAGTTTGTTTCGGGAGTGGATTAGTCTGTAGTTGTGGATTTGTGAGGGAGGCCCAGAGACCTTTTCTCAGAACTCGTTTACAAGCAGCACCTGCAGAACTGGCTGGCCGAGAGACCGCAGAGACACAAATACCTCTCATGATGATGATGAAGATGGTGATGATGAATATGATGATGGTGATGATGATGAAATCGGTGATGATGATGATGATGATGATGATGATGATGATGATGATGATAGTGATGATGATGATGATAATGGTGATGAAGATGGTGATGATGAAGATGATGATGGTGTTGATAATGGTAATGATGATGGTGATGATGAAAATGGTGATAATGAAGATGATGAGGATGAAAATGGTGATAATATAGATGGTGATGATGATGATGATGATGATGATGATGCAAAGGGAAAAGACATTTTACGTAATTTATAAATGATCTGAACATTATGAACTCAGTAACCCAGAGAAAGTGCACCTTTTCTGTTGTAATACATAACTTTGACCAGTGGGGGCAGCAGAGAGACAGCACTGAGCATCACATCACATGTGAGTGTGTGTGTGTGTGCGTGTTTAGCATGTAGCAAGGGAAAGTGATAGTCTTAGAACTGGGGAAGTTGCTCCCTCCACAGACGCCCCTCACAACCCACAGTCTCTTTAGCTGTGCCTGACAGGAAACCTGTTAGCAAAGCTAGCATTAAAGAAGCATCTCATAACCATGCACTGATGACACAGAGCTATACTGATGCTATATAATATTTTTTGTTTAATATTTAAATTATTGTTTGCTGTATAAATTGTACATATGTGACTTAAATATGGTTAGGGTAAAAATGCTGTGGTCTAACAAGGCTGTTTACCACCCTGTTATTTTACCTCAGAATGAAACACGCTGGGGTTGAGATAAAAAATTAAATACTGTGGTTTAGAAACCTGTTATTTTATCTCAGAGTGAAACACACTGGCTGTATTCCAGCTAAAGACTGCACTCTATTACTATAATGTATAAAACAAACGTGTCAAAAGTATTCACATTCATTACTTTGGTAAAAGTATAGATACTAGGGTTTAAAACTACTTCTGTAAAAGTTAAAGCAACAACTCAAGCTTTTGAACATATTTTACTGACTATGAGGTGCACAATATTATAAAGCACATTTTGTTAATCTACATGGATTTCTCTCCTAAAAATTGTTTATTTGGGTGAGTAAAGCGCTTCCGTTTACTTACAGTAAGCTTAGATTCACAATTTTAAACAGCACAGTAAGCAGCAGCACAAACTTTTTCGGTAAACCAGAGCGCTATCAGCTAGCGTTTCGACCCACGTACCTTGTTTTTTTTCATGGTAAACACACAGACTACAGTCCAATATACTCACTTCTGAATGCCGAAAGAGCTAGCGCTGCAGTTAGCAGCTAATGCTAAAGTTGCTTGGTGCTGAAGAAACTTCACTAAAACTCCTGTATAACACTGTACTTCAGTGGAGTGGCTTTACTTCTTACAACCTGACTGGTAAAATTCATACATAAGGAATCACTAAATTATAAGGAGCACCTGTCCATTTTCCTGAAAATTAAAGGATTTTAAATGTGCCTTATTGTTCGGTATTCAAGTAAAAATGTAAAAGTACTGGTTTCACAACTACTTAAAGTATAAAAGTTAAAGTAATGTAAGGGGAAAAAATGCCTACCTCCCTAAAACACATTTTTCTAAACATCATAATGACTATAATGTTATATTTGGAATGGACTAAGTAATGGACTGTTTTAGCTTCATATTTGCCCATTGAAAATGAATACATTTAGTACAATGCAAATATATTAAATATATTTGGGACATTTTGCTTGAGTTCTCTTCAGTCTCTTGAGCCATGGATCATCTTCATACTAGGCTACATATGTCTGCTATGTTCTTGCTGGAGTGTGGGCGTGACGTGTGCAGGTGAAATGCAGGTGATCTTGTATTATCCAATAGGGATTCAGAATGGATTATGTTTATACTTCTCATCCAACCATAAACAGATTCACTCTATCTGGATGGAGAGATTTATCTGAATAGGGTTTTGTTTTGAACAATGAGAGCGGGAATAAAAACAAGCTAAAATGAAACAGGAGTAACAAGGCTATTTTTAAAATGTAAGGAGTAGAATAAAATAATTACTGCAGTAAAGTAAACATAACCAAAAATTCTAATTGAGTAAGGTAATGAGGTACGTGTACTTAGTTACTTGACACCTCTGATGCAATACCTACATATCAGTTTCAGCTGTGTGGGTTTGGCAGGTTAGTATACAGTACATTAACATACCAATCTTTTTTAGACTAAAATGAAGTGATGAACCAGTGCTATATATAAGTTCTCTAGCCACAGTTGCTGCTTCACTTACTGTACAATGTTTATAGACATTTTTTTCCCAGACATATTTTTACCCTTTATTTTAGTTTCTCATTGGATTGTGGGATAATAAGTGGTATACCATGAAAATATGAGTGTGATATCATATCAAAGCTCTAATAAATACACCTATTGCTGAAACAGATGTGCAAATCCATACACAGCTTGTCTAGAAGCACACACAACTTCTATACAGCCTGTATAGGATTATTAGAATAGGACTCAAAGACTGAAGCAGATAATCATGAAACAGTTGGCACCATGCTTAATTCCAGGCATAAGCTAGAAGGTTATATCTCCCTTAGCATTGAACTGAGGAACAATGAAATTATGTTCTCTGGAATAATGGTGCTCTTTCATCCAATACTTTAATAGGGGATGAGTCAGGGAGTTGAGGATAAGGTGAGGTGGTAATTAACCCAACATCCTGACTTCCCTAGTGTTCAACAATAGGAATAAAACCTGCTTGCTCACACCAGAAATCAGATAATGAATATATAAATATGATAAGATATAACTGAACTGAATCTCAAACAAAAACAGACCAATGGTTTTGCTTTTTAATAACTGCAAGAGTGGCGGCAGACGGGAGACTATTGAGACGGATGTAATGACTGTCCAGAGTTACAGGTTCGCACACACCTGTGCTTTATTACTGTGATCAGCTGTGCACTGATGGATGTTTCTCTTAAGCACACCTGTTTCAAATCGATAATTAACAGAGGACGTTTAAGCTGACACCACCGGTCTTCAACTGCACACTTCCCCAGTCTGTTTATTAGATCATTAGGCCTTCATGAACTGAGTTCAGTGTGTGAATTGATGATCTCCAAAGAGCGGTTTTACTGTGGTTTTCCTGTGGTTTCTACATTTTACACTACACAATGACTCGAAATGACTTTTACTTGTTGTAAAAGATTGGGAATATTTTATTGATTTAATTAATTGATCAGCAACACAGACTTAGGCCACAATGCCACAATTTTTCACCAGGAGGAAACTGCCATGAGTATGTCAGCTCTCAAAAGACAAACATGAGGAATGATGCGATGAGCAAAACAGATTGATTTTTGTTCCAAAATGGTCTGTTAGAAACAAGTGATACAAATTGTCTGTGCGCTGACTTTCAGTAACAAAGAAAAATACATATTATATTAAAGACAGTGTTCTCAAGTCTCACGCTTTGAGCACGCACCTCAGCGAGTTCACACGCCACACATGGTATTTCTCACGCTTGCCAATCCATTGGCTGTATATTATAATGTACTCTCGTTGAGCCAATCAGAATATAGATTGCTCTGTTGGCAGACCTATTCAGACCTAGGCAGGCAGACCTATTCAAAGAGGGTGGAGTTTCAGCCAGAGTGTCAGGTGCGAAGAACTGTCCGATTCAAAAGTTCTGAAACACACGTCGGCAAAAACTGAACCCCCCCCCCCCCCCCATTCCAACCCCCCGCCAATCTCACTCCCACCGAACTTCAAATCTTGAGAGCCCTGATTAAAGATATAATTAAAGGTAATTAAAGGTATAAAATGAGCAAATGAAAACTACTGACAACATTTCTTTCAAATTCCAAATAAAAATATTGTAATTTAGAGCATTTATTTTCAGAAAATGAAAAATGGCCAAAATAACAAAACAATTCAAAGCTTTCAGACCTCAAATAATGCAAAGAATGCAAGTTTATATTCATTTAGAAACAACAATATTAATGTTTTAGGGGTTCAGAAATTAACATTTGGTTAAATAAGCCTGATTGATAATCTCCACCAGCCTTGCACACTGCTTTTGGGTGACCTTATTCAAGCAGTTTGTTGCCTGTTTGTTAGCTAGTCAGTTTACTATATAGCATAAGCCATATAGTGAAGGAGATAGTGAGTCTGAACATAGCTCTATAGTGTTTTGTGTCATTAATGAATATCAAGAACCAGTAAAAAGTAACTTTTACTAGTTGATTTTTCTATTTTTAAGGCAAATATGTTGGAATACTATTATACTATTATTATACTATTGGAGTCTTACTTTTGGTGACTAAAAAATACAGCTTCCAAACATGTGTTACACAGTTTTACAGTTTGATTAATGTGTGCGATTGGTTGACAATTGACTTTCAGTTCCTAGGTAAAAGTGTATGTGTGAGAAGTAAAAGTGTGTCTCTTTGCAGTACAATTTCAACAAGTTAAACATAGAAACTGCTCTTTTGGCTGCAGCTAGAGGTTAAGTATAGATTTGAGCAACATAATAAGGGAGATTTTTTGAAGTTTAATATAAGTTTAATATAAGCTTAATATAAGTTCGGGACACGAGCCCATTGACTTCACTAGTATGAAAGATCTTAAAATCAGGAAGATGGTAAAGTTAATTGAAAGTTCTAATATAGCTAGTGGGAACAACAAAGTATTTTAAAGGTTTCTGGTGGTTTTATTGAACCAGTTCATTATATTTCCATAAATCAGAACTTTCTGGGTTGAGAGAGTTTATGAGATTTAATTATACGTGTTTCCTGCCGTCGGTCATGATTAATCGACAGCGTTGAGAGAGTGGCGGATGTTTTTTTTCCACATCACTCGTTCATGAGCCCCCTTGGTGCTTGGCCGCTGCCATTGCCGCTTGAAGCACAGCATTAACTGTGTTGAATATATGAGTGTGTGTGTATGTGAGAGAGAGAGGTGTGAAAGAACTCAGTTTCATGAACATGGGTTTCTTTACAGCTAGAAGCACTGCATGTATAGCTAATAGTGTGTGTGTGTGTGTGTGTAAGCTGTACTGTGGTGCTTGGCAGAATATGATGGAAATGTGTTGAAATGTTTGAAACCTGGCACTCTCTGCACAGGAAACTGATGCCTGAACTTGATTCCTATAGGAATAAATGCGGTGCAAAAGTCTGCACCTGCTCCTCATGTCACAATAGTTTAAATACACTAGTATAGGGTAACTAGATTTGGGTTTCTGAAAAGGAGGACACCTTTTTTTTTGCTAATATTACTTTTATATTTTTTACACTTAACATTTTAAGTTAACTGATCATTTATCAGTTATAAAATCTGTTATTTCACTTGTTTTAGTGCTTTTTAAAACATGCTGATCCACAGCATAGAGGCTACAAAACTCAAACTATGCAGCCTTTCAACACACCTTTAACCTAAATATCTAAAATAAAATGATGTAGCCTAAAATATACACTTGCTGCTCATTCAACACTTCTCATTCTTGACCGTTTGCTATTTTATCAGCCATTGCTCATCATTCTCATTGTAATAGAGCTAACGTTACCTCCATCACCTCAAAGTCCCTGTGTAATCCTAACTTTACTAACGTTACTACCTGTTTATGTGCTACACATACCTGCTCAGTCTTTCCCTCGCTTTCTCCGTCACAAGCCTGCTCTCCTAGTCTGCTGCTGCTGTCTTCACCTATGGAGGACGCGGAGGCTACAGCAGCGAACATGCATACTGCCTCTCCTTTAACATACGCGCTCAACCCTGAACGCACCACGCAGAGAAAAGGTGTAGAACCGGCGGACACACATGTTCTTTCGCATGTAAACACTCGGGGGGTACTCTGGCAAGCCCACGCTTTCTTCTTCACACACACACAATGCAAAGTAGAAGGATTTGAGGAGAAGGGCGTGACTAATTTTTTTCTTTCTTTTTATCAAATTGAAAACCTCTGGAATATAATCAAGAGGAAGATGGATGATCACAAGCCATCAAACCAAGCTGAACTGAAGCTGATTTTTTTGCACCAGGAGTGGCATAAAGTTATTCAAAAGCAGTGTGTAAGACTGGTGAAGGAGAACATGGTGAAGGTATCACAACTATGAAAAAAACAGGGTTATTCCACCAAATACTGATTTCAGAACTCTTTAATCTTTATAATATGAACTTGTTTTCTTTGCATTATTTGAGGTCTGAAAATTAGCCATTTCTCATTTTCTGCAATAAATGCTCTAAATGACAATATTTGTATTTGGAATTTGAGAGAAATGTTGTTCGTAGTTTATAGAATAAAACAACAATGTTCATTTTACTCAAACATATAACTATAAATAGCAAAATCATCAAATCTGATTCAGAAACACAATAGGATAAAGTGTATTTGATGGTATTTGATGAACGTAAATTGTTGACAGTAATGACAGAAAGTTAGGTTTTCAGATTTAGCCACACCCCCTCTAGAAAGAACAGGCCCAATGTTGTGAAGTTGGTGCACACTTATATTGTATGTGTATGTCTGTGTGTTGGGTGGGGGGAGGGGGGTGGAGAGTGGGAGAAAGAGAAGGGGATCTCTACATACAAATTAAATCTAAATGAGAAGCTTTCTGTTTTATAATAAACCCCTAAACACCATCCAAGAGAGGTGACTACTCTCTCTGTATCTGCCCTTTACAGACTACAGAACCCACAATCACACAGTACACACCACCAACACTTAACCACCAGACTCAGAAAGAGAAAAGTCAAATCATGGAATGCACAATAGACAGACAGGCGGAGAGAAAAATAGAGGGATTAGAGAGAATGTGGGGAGAGGGGGCAAAGCTTACGGTAGCTTTAAAATAGCTGAGCCATCCCAGAGAAAGAGAGAGAGAAAGAGAAGAAGAGAGAGAGAGAAAAAGAGAGAGAAAAAAAAAACATATCACTCACCTGGGATGACTTATTAACCTCCTAGAAACTACCTAGCAACACTACAGCAACCACCTGGAATACTGTGGCAACCACTTAGCAATACCATAGCAAGTGCCAAGCTGCACCATAGCAACCACCTAGTAACAATATAGCACCCATCTAGCAGCCACTTGGCAACACTTTGAAATACCACTTGGAATACCATGGCATCTACTTAGCAATACTGTAGTAACTACCAAGCAATACCATAGCAACCTTCATCTGACCACTTTGCAATCCTATAGAAACCACCTTACTATCATCTTTCTAGTAATTATCTAGCCACACCAAGAAACCACCTGCAACCACTTAGAAAAACTACAATACAGAGGAGAGATCATGGGCAGGAAGGTAAATGACATGGTTTGTGACCACCTTATAAATACAGCTTTATTAAGGCAGGCTAAAACACACACACACACATACACACAAACACCTGTTTATTTTTTATTCTCAAGATCTTCTAAATGAATTTGCCCAGAAACAAGCATACACGCACACACACACACATACACACATGCACACACACACACTTACATAATTCAGAACAGAGCGCAGCAGCAGGCCGGTCTACAGATGGTGATTTTAGCCGCTGTGTGTTTATGTTCAGAGCGCTGGTAAAAATATAAAGCGCTCTGGCCGCAGTTTGTCCAGCATACAGCAGCCGGCTGGCACCAGCTACCTTCCAGCAAGCCAAACCACAAGGGTACTGGGACAACACACACACTCTCTCTCTATTACACACACACACACATTTTCTTGGCACAGATTATGCTGTGTGAGTTGGCAGGGCTTGTGTAGCAAAGACAAGAACATCATCACTGTCCGAACAAAAACTTGTGTCTCCAGATCGGATGTGTTTCACGTTTTTACATCATTTAGTTTGGGATTCCTCTAGAGGTTTGTCCAAATGTTTGTGGACACTCCTTCTAATGAGTGCATTCACCTACATTTATTTGTGCATCTAAACATGGCTTGTCTAGTCCCTGAAGAGCTGTATTGCCAATAGAATAGGAATACTGCAGATAAAAATGAACATATTGGCTATATGCTAATTCCAGGTGTGGGCACTTTTAGACATCAGGCATTGAATGAGTTGCTACCAAACATGTGCTTGACATTTAGACAAATACAAATAAGAGAAAGAGACAGGTATATTATACATGCATCGAGGGGTACATGTGTAATATCCAGGATAAATGTGTAAAATGGGTAAACATGCCTTCAGGAAGAGTTATGTCCAACTGTACTGAGCCAATGTAGGAAAGGGAAAGTGAGAGAGAGAGAGAGAGAGAGAGAGAGAGAGAGAAAGACGTGGCTCAACCTCAGTTATGCCCACTGGAGCCTATCACAGATCTGTTGAGTACACTCTGTATTGCAGCTCTGATATGGGTCTTATTATAAACCTTTTCAGTGGACCTAGTAATGCTGTAGTGACTATTACACTATTGCACTTCTTTTTA
This sequence comes from Astyanax mexicanus, assembly GCF_023375975.1. Classification (NCBI taxonomy): domain Eukaryota; kingdom Metazoa; phylum Chordata; class Actinopteri; order Characiformes; family Acestrorhamphidae; genus Astyanax; species Astyanax mexicanus. Next base: position 26,312,486 of record NC_064424.1, on the reverse strand, counting down.
GGCCCAGTCTTGCAGCTGCACTGTGGAGACCATTATAATAGCTCTTCTCCTTAGACCCAGTCATGCAGCTCAATAGTGCTGCCTGCTGCTGCTTTTACGTTGAAGGCCCTACCTTGCACTTCTAGTGTGGGACCTATTACAACTAATTTCCTAGGCTTAGTCTTGCAGCTCCACTGTCAGGCCTAATAAAGACATTTGCAATAGAGTAAGTCATTGAGCTTACGTTTAGCTTTTATGTGAGGCTAAAAAGAGATTTACACAGTAGACCAAGTCATGCAGCTCCATGGTGGGAGACATCACAGTCTTTACCTTAAGGCCCAGTCATGCAGCTCTGTACTAGGACCTAACATGGAGCTAGTCAGTAGGCTTAGCAATGCAACATTTTAGTTCTCTGGCGTATTTATTTACATATTTAACCAGTTGTCATGCAGCTCCACAGTGGGGCCTATTTATTTGTTTTTTGTTATGAAGACCCATTCTGAGACATGTTGCACATCTGCTTAATAAGCCCACTCATACAGCTTGCTATTGTAATGCAATGCAACACTTCAGTAGAGCTTTGCAGTAAATTCTTGCAGCTTCTCTGTAAAGTATAAAACAGAAGAACATGTGTGTGCAGTCATGCAGCTCCACAATGGGGCCTATTACAGATTTGTCTTTTGTTATAGAGCTCCATTCTGGGACATGTTGCACACCTGCTCAATTTGCCCACTCATGCAGCTTGGTATTAGGAGTTAGTAATGCAACACTTGTGTAGAGCATTGCAGTAAACTTGTGCAGCTTCTCTGTGAGGCATAAGACAGGCCTACCCAGTTATCCCAGTCATGCAGCCCCACAGTGGAGCCTATTACATTTTTTTTTTACTCAGACCCACTCTGAGGCATGGTGCACACCTGTAGGCTTAGCAATGTAACACTTCAGTATAGTGCACTGCTCTAAACTCTTGCAGCTTCTAGGTGAGGCGTAAAACATATTTAACCAGTTGTCATGCAGCTCCACAGTGGAGCCTATTACAGTTTTTTTTTTTTTGCTCAGACCCACTCTGAGGCATGGTGCACATCTGCTTAATAAGCTCACACATGTGGCTTGGTATTAAGGTCTCACATGAAGTAGGCTTAGCACTGCAGCATGTCGGTAGAGTGTCGCAGTAAACTCTTGCAGCTTCTGTGTGTGGCATAAGACAGTCATGCAGCTCCACAGTGGGGCCTATTACAGATTTGTCTTTTGTTATAGAGCTCCATTCTGAGGCATGGTGCACATCTGCTCAATAAGCCCACTCATGCAGCTTGGTATTGTGGCCTAACATGGAGCTGGTCAGTAGGCTTAGCAATGCAGCACTTCAGTATAGAACATTGCAGTAAACTCATGCAGCTTCTCTGTGAGGTGTAAGGTAGACCTACCCAGTTGTCCCTGTCATGCAGCTCCACAGTCGGGTCTATTACAGATTTTTTTGTAATACAGATCCATTCAGGGGCATGCATCTGCTCAATAAGTCCACTCACGCAGCTCTGTACTAGGTTAACATAGAGCTGTTGGGTAGGCCTATTCATGGAGCTTAATAGTAGGGTGTAACATAATTGTTCCCCTTGATTAATCAGCACACGTCCCCCTCATGCAGCTCTGAGCTGGGCCTCACAGTCCAAGTGACCCTGTATTTCTACAGAATAAAAGTCCTCTGTGCTCCTTATATAAGGGGCAATGAAACAGCCCCCCTCTGTTTGAGCTGTATAATCACCTAATCTCTAACCAACTCCACCTTACTCACACACACACATACACACACACACACTCTTCTCTCACACACCTCACTCTCTCTTTTTCTCTCTTTACATCATATAAGCCATCCTGTATGCTGGCCAGGGGAAATGAAATGTTTGTTTCTACTCCCCCTGGGGGAAGGCGTGTGTGTGAGAGAGAGAGAGAGAGAGAGAGAGAGAGAGAGAGAGAGAGAGAGAGAGCGAGACAGAGAGAGAGATCGAGTGAGAGAGAGTGTTATCAGTCCCTTTACCTTGTCAGTCATTTATTAATGAGTGAAGGTGCTGAAAGCTTGTGTTATTACGAATATTTTGTATTCGTGTGCATGCATTTGTATGTGTATGTGGAACAGTGTGTGTGTGCGTGTGTGACATATAGAATCTAGAGGGCCCCAAGGTAACGTGGACTTTTGAGTCTTGAGGAAAATCCACTCATTTCCTGTAGCCAGGAGGGACAGATGAGTAGAGTGTTACAGAACAGCAAAAAGCCTAACACATCATGCACGCACACACTCACACACACACACACACACACACACACACTTATACATGCATATAGATGCATATATACACACATAAGCCAAGACCAAGTCCAAACACTATTGATACCAAGAAAAATGCTGTCAAATCCAGGACATGTGTGAGCGCAAATACAGTACCAGTCTAAAATTTGGACACACTTTCTCATTCAGTGTTTTTTTTTTAAATGAACAAAGATATCAAAACAGGTGACTCTACCTCAAAAAGCCAATGAGATTAAAACACCAAGAGTGTGCAGATCTGTCCTCAAAATGTGGTACTTAGAAGAACCTAAAGTATAAAACATATTCAGTATCCAAAACATGTCCAAATGCAATCACTGTTTTGTATCTAATATTATATAAAAAAATAATTTCCCATTTTTCCCAATTTACACAGCCAATTACCCAACCCACTCATTAGGAATCCCCCTATCACTAGCAATGCCCCAACACCAGGAGCGTGAAGACTAGCACATGCTTTTTCCGACGCATGTGAAGTCAGCCACCGCCCGGAAAGTGCAGCGACTCGGCTCATATACATCAGCTCACAGACACCTCGTGCTGAGAGACATCACCATTTGGAGTCATGTGGAGAGAGTGCCATCTACCCACCCAGAGATAGCAAGGCCCATTGTGCTCTCTCTGAGTTCCAGTAGCCGATGGCAAGCTACATGAACAGGATTCAAACCAGCGATCTCCTGATCATAGTAGCAGTGCTTAGCCTGCTGGACCACTCGGAGCCCCAAGTCCAGGAATATTTTAAGTACAAACACTGTTGAGTCCAGGACAAGTCTATTAAGTTCAGGACAATTCCAAGTACAGTCTGTCAAGTGTCGAAGTCTGTCAAGTCCAGGACAAATCTCTTCTTCTTCTTCTTCTTCTTCTTCTTCTTCTTCCAAGACAATGAAAAAAAACGCCTTGAGTCCAGACTGTAGCCGGAGCCCACAGATACTGTATGTCTATAACTGTAGGAACGCTTGCAAGGTCAGCGGTCTTTGCATTCCATCTCACTTAGCTCTGTTGTGGTTCTTACAGCGTCACAACTTTTACATAGCGCAATGTGGCTACTTTACAATAAACAAACACAAACACACACTGGGTGTGTGTCTGTGTGCATGTGTTGCATTGTGTAACAGCTCTGCGGCTTCCATACAAAGGCCCTAAAACTAACGGATAAAGTGTGAGCCTGTGTGAAGGTCGGGAAATTAAAGAGGATGTATGCGTATGTGTGTATGTGTGGTGTATGTGTGTGTTCTTTTGATTGGATTGAGTGTTTACTGTTTTGCTGTAATCTTTTTAGGCTGGTCCTACGCCCCTGAGAGTTTATAGTAGAAACCGTCCAGACTGACTCTGTCATTAAGATCCAGAACTGTACAGTAACACATCCCGGTCACTCATCTTAGCTCTACTGTCGGGCCACATCCCAAAAGCCAAGGGACAGCAGTGTGTCAACTGGTCATGAAGTGTTACCTTAGGTTAGGCTTGGGAATGCCCACACCTGTACAAGTTGTGAGGTGTTAACTTGTGAATGAGGCTGAACATTGGCCAGCATGCTCATGGCAAGTCCGCATGAAGCGGTGTCTGGCTAGAATGATCTGTGCGAACAGGCAAATGACTCTGTGGGGAACTCTGTCAGGTCAGTAAGCACATTGCTGAACCAATGACGGGGTCATGTGCACCTAAGATGATTGATGCTAATAGTGGTCCCAACTCACAATTTAAAGGTCTTTAAATTGTCTTTAAAAAAGGATCTGCTACTAAAAGCATCAAAGGTCTTTTGGGGTTCATTACTTGAAGGGTCAGAATTTCTTTATACCTTCACAATATTAGGCAGGTGGTTAAATGTTAGGTCTTGGACCTCTGTTAGACTAGCTGGTTCTCATAGTCTTGGATGTCTTGGAAGTGATGGATGTGGAGAAATTGGCATCATGAAGAACTGAGACACCACGTTATTTTCTAGTCAGTAGTAAAGAGTTCCTGCCAATGGTGGTCCAAGGAGGGACAGACCACCAACCAGTGAAGGTGCTGGGTGTCAATGTGTGAGGCAAAAGAAACTATTCACTCTGGAGCAAACCAACAAAAGAGCTACTGTGTCTCAAGGACAGAAATGTTTATGCTGGTTTATACTTCTGCAGCGAGTCAGTACAAAGTCTAAAATGTAGCCTGTGTGAGTGGCCTAAATCGTTGTGCAGATTTACACTTGTGTATTTGTGTGTCTGTGTCACTTTGCAGTTTAACTGTGAAGGTGGGAATGTGTAGGCAGGAACAGAAAGCTTAGCAGACCAATCACATCTGCTGCTGCTGTCTATGTAGTTATGCTGCATTCATGTGGTGCTGTTTTTATTGGTAAAACAAGCATACATTGTTTTTGTGACACATTCCACCATGGATGAGAATGTAAAGATCCTTAAACGATCAATTATTGTACTGGTTGTACGTTTATTCTAATAATAACGGCATGTTTAGACATGCCATTGGGGGGGGAGGCGGCAATGTTGTGCATTTACAATGTAAGACACACCCCTTTCTGGCTCCACAAAAATGTGACTTGGGGTCATAACAAGTAATTAATTATTTTATATTACATTATATTACTTTGCACTTAGCAGAAGCTTTTATCCAAAGCAGATTACAAATGATGAGGTACATAAGCAATAGAGGACATAAAAGTCCAAGGCAAAACATTTTGGCAGGGCCTGAAGAAGAGTACTTTGGTGGCTGACTGACTACAATGGTGACGCTACACTATTAAGATGACCCAAAACATACAGGTTAAAGCAACGACACCATGTCCATGACGACACCAAAAGCTGATGTAGACTATCAAAGCAGCAAAATATACTTGAAGCAATGAAAAAAAGGGAACTTAAGGCTACTCTACAAACACTTGATGCTTAGGTAAAAACACTAAGAGACATGTAAAGATTTGGAGGGGCAATCAAGGAGAAAACAAACTGTGTTTAATTGGTTTACCACAGATTAACAAAGGACCAAAACCTATGGATTTTGTGGCTCAACTACTTAAAGATGTACTTTGGCTAAATACATGACCACTGCTCCCCGACCATGCCCATCACACTCTGCGACCTAACCCATTAGACGGGCAAGGTTCAAGGTCATTGTCCTGCTGCAGAACCCAAGTACTACACCTGAGCATGAGGTCACAAACCGATGGCCGGACATTCTTCTTCAGGATTGTCTGGTAAACAGCAGAATTCCTGGTTCCATCTATTACAGCAAGTTGTCCAGACCCTGAAGCAGCAAAACAGGCCCAGACAATCACACTACCACCACCATGTTGTACGTTCTTAATATGCTCTCTTTCTGAAATTATGTGTTTTATGCCAGATGTAATGCAAGTCCAGGGACTCATCAAGATGTTTTTTGGCAAATGTGAGATGGACCTTTAAAGATCTTTAAATGTTGTTCTGGGTTCTTTTGTGACCTCCTATATGAGTTGTTCATGCCCTTTTGGAATAATTTCGGTCTGCTGGACACTCCTGGGAAGGTTCACCAGCGTGCTTACCAGTTCCATGTTTTCTCTCATTTTGTTTTCTCTCATTGTGGTCTGCTGGGAGTCCCAAAGCTTTAGAATTGAATTTGTAACCTTTTCCAGGCTGATAGATGATTAGTGATTTTGTTTTCTCATCTGTTTCTCATCTTTAGTTCTTGATTCTACAGGTCTGGCAGTAATCAGGCCTGGTTGTGGTTAGTAGTAAAATTGAACTCAGCTTTTCAAAAAATGTAATTAATCACAGTTAATTTATGGGCTATCAAAAAGGGTTTTTCCCTTTAGAAACAAAATCATCATTTAAAAATGCAAAAACAAAATAAATCTGTAAGGGGGGGAAATACTTTTCCACACCACTGTAAATATAGAAGACATTGAATCAAAAAGTTTAATCTGTAGCAGCTCCATCTCACAACTTTCAGGACTCTCCTCAATCTTCTGCTAATTGTGGCCAGATAACACAAGGCACTTTCAGAGATGTTGTAGAAGGAGCTGTTTTTTCAGGCATGTGGTGTACTAACAAAACATTAGGCAGGTGGTCATATAGTTTTGGCTGATTACGTTTTATGGATACCAAATCAACAAAATGTTTCATTTTAATTTAATTCATCCTGACAGAAGCACATCGTACATCGCCAAATATCCCTCACTCCATGTCTCTCGCTCTCTTTTTCTCTCTCAAAGAAAAACACCAATTTGTGTCTTTTACTGAAAATCATGCGAGGCAGCAGACGGCTTTGCGCCAAAAAGGAAAGGAAAAGCTCTTGCAGAGGAGTGTAATTGCTATGTCCAGTGCTGCCTGTAGTCAACTGGACAGTGACACAGGTTTTATTGTTTTGGCTTGGCCCTCTGGACAGAGGGATCAAAGTGTGGAAAGTCAGCTTTAATATCACGGGTTTTAACATCTATATTGAATTAACCGTATGTTAACCACAGCCTATTTATACAGGGTTACCATTAAAGCAACCAAAGGTAATTGGACAAATTTACATTGGACTGCACAGTGAGGTCTGTATCATGGGAACAACAACTTTCTTCACTTGTGCAAAAATATATTTGCCATACCCTCCCAAGTCCATAGAGTCTGTTTATGGAAAGCAAGCTGTAGAAATTGCCTGTTTTTAAGTGTGGATGTGTGTAAATGTATCCTCATTGTTGCCTCAGGGGACAGCTTGAGGACACCTACTCTTGTATAATTTAAGAGGTGTTATCTTGTAAGTGAGGTTGAACATTGGGTTTGAGCCTCAGGTTTGTGCAAGGCCTAGTAAAGTGTACCAAAAGGATAGGACACCCTGTTGTCAAAGCTGAAGTAGGTCAAATGTTCAAGCAGAAGAAACTGAGACAAACTATACTGGTTAGACGACTGCAACAGAATATGTCCAAAATATGACGCATGTCTTGTGAGTTGTTCCCAGTAAGCAGTGGTCAAACAAAATGTGGAATGGATGCACAGTATCATAAGTTATGTGTCTCACTTTTGTCTTGGTGGAGATAACCAATTAATCTGTTTGCAAACGCAGAACAAGATGATTGGTTAGTTATCATGTCCAGAAAAAAATAGTGTCCAGATGTGGGGCTCAGTTTTGTACGAAGCCACCAAATAACCTTTGGTCTTTATTACAAGCAACTAGACAACCCAATGTTACAATAATGAATTCCTGCAGCAGGAAGATGCTCGTCCACATAATTCTGCCATCTAAAGAGCTTGCCTTACAGATACAGATAGAGATAAAGGACCTGTGGTGAAGAATATTGGTTGTTAAATTCTGGTTTGTGCTTATTTAAGGGTATTTTATCCTCTTCAGTAACACAGATGAATTTAGTTATGCCTATTGTCCCACCTATTCAGCTACTGTGGCCACAACGCAAGGAGGGTGAAGACCAGCACATGCTCGTCCGACACACGTGAAATCAGCCACCGTGATTTTTGAGCTGCTGTTGATGCAGCATTGCCAAGTAGCATCACAGCATGCTCAGACAAAAGCGCAATGACTGATACATCAGCTTACAGATGCCTTGAAGTGATGAGAGGAGAGAGTGCCATCTACCCACCCATAGAGAGCAATGCCAGTTGTGCTCTCTCTGGGCTCTGGCAGCTGATGGCAAGCTGCATAACTTGGATTCAAACCAGCAATCTCCTGATAATAGTGGCAGCGATTTAGACTGCTTGACCACTCGGCGCTCATCAGTCTAAATATTGAATAATTTATTGTTTCTGCCTGGTAACCTTTATCTTCAATCCGAATAGCAGAATAGCATTGCATAGCATCCAACATTTCTTTCTGAGTGCATCTGTTTTTTTTTTTGAATGATGAGAGTAGTATATATATATACGTAGAGAGAGAGAGAGTTCTGGCATAGTAATTAGACAGTGATGTATAGTATGTTTCACCAAGGCATGTGCTGTCTGTACTGACAATTAGAGGTGCATGGCATCTGAATAGCCACACACACACTCATACACACACACACTTCCACACTTGGGCTGTGCTGTGTATAGACGGCGTGTCAGCTGTGTTAGCACCATTTTAGCAGCATGATTATTATAATCATAGCTCTGACTGCAGAACTGCCATGGCTAGAATTGTCATGAATTTTGATGAGTACAAGAATGTATGTGTTTGTGAGTGAGCGAGAAAGAGCGCGAGAGAGAGAATTTTTATGGACTAAGTGTATTTCATATTTGTGGTGGATGCAGCTTACTGCAGTGTGTATTCTTAGCATGTGTGTGTTTATATTACTTGAACAGCATTATAGGCAGCTGTTTGATCGTAGCAGCATTTTGAATTGCATGTGTGTGTGTGTGTATATGAGTATATGATTGGGTATGTGAGCTCCTATCTTATGTGTGTGTGTGTGTGTGTAGGTTATTCTGGTGTTGTTATGAGAGAGAACGTTAGTGATTATGGCTCAAGAGGTGACCGCACCATGGCTAAGGCCTCCACACTGGGAAATGCCTGTGGCCTGTGTGTGTGTGTGTGTGTGTGTGTGTGTGTGTGTGTGTGTGTGTGTGTGACTGCTGTTCATGTATCTGTGCTTAAGTCTGCTTTTTCAGATGCAGTGTGAGGGTCTATATGTGTAAGCGTGTATGTGGGTATGTGGGTTGGGTGGTATTGCGTATGTGTGCTTTACAGCTGTATATATCTGTATCTATATGTGTGTGTGTGTGTCTGTGCACTCTGCTTTAAAACCTAACCTCCGTAAATAACCAAGCACCATGCAGGGTGGAGCCACCCACACGCCCAACACACTGAACGCCTCTCTCTTTCTTTCTCTCTCTCTCTCTTTCTGTCTTTCTTTCTGTCTCTCAGCATTATGTAGTCTTCATCCACATTTGCCATTTGACACTGCAATTATACACTGACCAGTCATAGCTTTATGGTGATCTGGTTCCAGTGGCACCTGTGAAGCGTGGATATATATGGGCAGCAAGTGAACAGTGAGTTTTTAAAGTTGATGTGTTGAAGCAGGACAAATGGCATAAAAATCTGAGCTATTTGGACAAGAACCAAACTCTGATGGCTAGACGATTGGGTCAGAACATCCAAAACATCAGACAGGATCTACAGAATATTAGGCAATTCGATGTTATGGCTAATCGGTGCATAGAGATGTGATAACATCACATTTTTCCTAATGGTACAGTTAGGACTATAGCTTAGAATTCTAAGGGATCTGACTATTAAAACCAGAGGTGGAAAGTAATGAATTACATTTACTCAGGTTACTGTAATTGAGTAGATTTCATGAGTAATTTGTAATTTTTAAAGTAGTTTTTAAAATAGGTCATTTTACTTTTACTCAAGTACATTTTGACACAAGTAATTTACTTTGCTACATTGAAAAACACCCAATTATGGAGTAAAAAATAAAATGCTGGGAAAAAAACAATTGTCTGAATTAAAAAAATAATAATAATTGGCACGGATGCTCAGCTGTCAGCTTTCAAAACTTCCACATCAAACCTGAGAAAGCATGTGGTGGTGAGTATTTTTAGCATTAAACAATCTGCTTAAATGTAAAAAAAACATGTAAATAGCAGTTAAAGCACAGCAATGGCAAGTTAAAAAAGAATAATGAACTGTAAAACTATAAAAATACAGTTTATAGTCCCCTATATTACCATAACCTTTTAACAGTAAAGAAAAAAATGAATCATTAAGATTCAGATTTAGATTAAGATTTGTCATCGTACAAAATAGCACCCTACACCTTCACACCAGGCCCTTTTAACATGTGACTCATGATATCTAACCAGTCATCATGTTGCTGACCAGAGTGCCCTCACACAGATTTATTGGTCGTCTGCACCAAGACAAAAGCGTGACTCATTACTGAAGATGAGCCACTTTTATTCTTCTTTTTGTCTACTTACTGCATACTGGGAACACCCTTTAAAACATGCCTTATAGTTACATTTTTGATCAATCTAGAGTAATTGATCAATCATGTTGGTTTGAAACTTGCCTCTCACACACCAATGCCCTGTACAAGAAGGGCCAGAGTCGACTCCATCTTCTGAGGAGACTAAGGTCCTTTAATGTGTCTAGGGCTCTGCTTAAGACTTTTTATGACACTGTGGTGGCCTCTGCAGTGTTTTACGCTGTGGTCTGCTGGGAGAGCGGCTGCACAGCTCGAGACAGGAGTAAACTGGAAAGGTTGGTCAGGAGGGCCAGTTCAGTAGTGTCCTGCAGTCTGGACTCTGTTGCTAAGGTGGGAGAGAGGAGGATGTTGGCTAAACTGACATCCATTTTGAACAACACATCTCACCCTCTCTATGATACAGTGAGCTCTCTAAGCAGCTCCTTCAGCAGCAGGCTACGGCTGCCACAGTGCAGGAAGGAACGCTTCAGAAGGTCCTTCCTCCCATCAGCAGTGAGACTGTACAATAATAGCCTACAGTAATATATAAAATTCTATATTTTCTCTGGTTCTTATGTATATTAGTATTCTGATTGTGTTTTAAATTATGTTAGTTATTGTTATGTTGCCCTTTGTTGCACAATTTGCCCTTTTACTTTTTATTTAAATAGAAGTATACTTTTTTAGTTACTGATTATGCACATTGATTTTGTCTTGCTGCTGTAACAAGTCAATTTCCCCTTTGGGGGATCAATTAAGTCTTATCTTATCTTATCTTATCTTATCTAGTTCTGGTGTTTTGGGTTACAGTCTCTGTCTGGGTGGAGTTTCTATGTTCTCCCTGTTTTTGCGTGGGTTTCCTCTGGGGGCTCCGGTTTCCTCCCTCAGCCCAAAAACATAGACATCAGGTCATTTTGGTTATTCTAAATTTTCCCTGGTTTGTATGAAGGAGTTTGAATTCATGTGTGTCTGTAGGCCCAGATATGAACTGGCAATGCTCATTAGTGGAGAACCTGCCGGAAAACCCTTTCTTGTTTCCGGTAGCGGCCACACTGTGCAGAATTGAAGAAGAGTGCTGAGTGTAAGGTTGATTGTCCTCGCACAACGCATAACGCGCAAGGTCTTCGGTCATGCTCCTGAAGTCCTAACTAATCGGAGAGCTTACTTGACTGTTTCTGCCTAGATTAAAGAAAAAGTCTAAATACGCCAAGCGGGAAGCTTTCTCTGAGGCCTGCGTTGGGCCTTCTTCGTCTCATTTTCCGCCACACATCCATTTCTTGGAGACTTACGGGAAGTGTTTGTACTTCAATCCCAGCGAGGCCTCTGCACATGACGCTTCTCCATGATTGGCTCAGGGTGTGGTAGGGGAGGCCTAGGGGCGGGTCCTGCTTAATGATGGTGTGTGTGCTCTGTGCACGTTTGATCTGGTCTGCCCGGGTTATTTGGGGAGCGTGGGGATCATTTGGTTTGGACGGTAATTAGAGCATTTGGTCAGCAAGAGCGTAATCAGAGCTGTCTGGGTGGCGTTCAAGTGTATGTACACACACACTCACTCACTGACGCACACACATACAGACACACACACACTTGCACATGGGTGCAAATTATGAATTATAATTTTGTGCAATGGTGAATAAAACCCTGACTGAAACACAGAGGGTGGAACTAAAATACATAAGATATGGCCCTAAGGCACAAGTGACTGCGGCTAGGCGTACATGAGGGTGTGTGGGGGTATGCTTATTAGGCATGCATGGCCTCAGGGACTGGGTGTACTGATATATTTAAAGCCACCTAACCTCTCATTTCCATGTAATTACTGATCTAACTGCAGTTACCAAACATCACCACTAGAGGAGGAGAAGTGCCACTTTTATTCAGGTAGCAATGGCTTCACACAATTGACATGCATACCGTTTGTAGTCCAAATCCATAAGCCTGCTCTTGAGCCTGAGAGTGTGGCTAGAGGGCATACCTACTGCTGTGAAAGTCTGTGGCCGTCAGTGGTTGTTTGATGTGGTCCTGAAGTCTGGCGTAGTCCACTGTCCCGCAAACAGCAGGGAAAAAACCCTCTAAAAGCAGCGATGTATTGAACGTGAACGCTCCCAAAACCACTTCACAGCTTTAGAGAAGTCTTTTGACGAAGGCTTTGTGCGTCAGAGCTAATCAACTCTTGCAGTGATTCATTTTTTACTGATGTATCATCAATAGTGACAACCAAACCAGTAACTGGCCTTCCTGAGAATGTTATGCTAGTCAATGACCTGCTAGATTTACAATTCTGCTTGTGGTGGAAATACTTTCAGTTTTGTCTGATTGATATTTAGCTCCAATCCCATTTTACCTCTTGGCCCTACCACTTACCTCTACTCCTCTGTTTTGTGCATGCACACCAAGGGGTAGGGGTGTCCCGATTCTTGTTAGGCTGGAGGGGTGGGGGAAAAAGGATAGGGCTTGTTAGCCCTTCATAGACTCTTAAACTAAATGAGTTGACTTTACTAGAAATTTGCGTGGAAACATTAGTTCTCTACCACATCTAGCATATATATGCACTTATGGATATAAACTTTTAACTCCAGAAACAGCTATCTAAACACTAAACTGTGCCCTGACACAAACATAACCCTATAAACTGTGAATATATAGCTAGCTGACTCCCTTTGGCACACAAGGCTAGCACGCTAACTAGCTAAATTAATGCGCCGTGTAAGTTTTACCGCGACGTGACCAGAACACAGTGCAGCACTGTGGCTAAAGTGAGAGCAGGGGCTGCAGCATTTAGCATGAAATGAAAAAATAAAATAAAATAAAAGCTGATTAAATCTAATTTCTTCACCATCTACCCCCTTTCTGAAGATATACAATGCCCTAAAGTTAACTAGTTAACCAGAAGCTAGGTTACTGAACTTTAGCACTCCTGATGACATATCAGGTACTTGAAGAGTTTCTCAATTCTTAGGGGGAGGATTTTATCCCTTATACAATCGAAGAAAAGGGGTAGGTGTAAGTGGTAGGGCCAAGGGGTGAAATTGGATTGGGCCTTAGTGTCTTCCACCCCATCAGTTTGTTCACCTGCAGGTTAGTCCTACAGGCTGGTGAGGTTCATTCCTTAAAAACTCTGGACCCTGGGAGGTTAAGATTTTTCTGATCTTTTGATGATTTATTAAGAATCTACTGAAAATGATTCAGTAGCTACACTTACTGACAAAAAATAACACTTGGAATTACATTTTAAGAATATGTGTTAAATTAAGAATGAGGTTTTAAGGAGATATTAAATATAACATGATACATTTATTGAGGAAATATTGTCCACTGTTGACTCTCACCTGGATGCAAGATGTGATACAGTTGGTTGTGGAGGAACAGAGGTTCCATATGGTATCTATGGTATTTTAGATATCATCTGGTATGGTATGGCACAGTACATTTCTGCCTTGTTTCTTAGTCCCTGATTCATAATTCAAATTGTGCAATTTTGTATAGAGAAGGTAAGAAGTCTTAAGGCCAAAAAAAGTTCTGTAAATATTAAACAGCTCTGGAAAAAATTAAGAGACCACTTCAGTTTCTAAATCAGTTTCTCTGATTTTGCTATTTATACGTATATGTTTAAATAAAATGTACATTGTTGTTTTATTCTATAAACTACAGACAACATTACTCCCAAAATCCAAATAGAAATATTGTCATTTAGAGCATTTATTTGCAGAAAAGGAGAAATGGCTGACAATTTTATATTCATAAAGTTTTAAGAGTTCACAGTTTTTATGCATCTTGGCATGTTCTCCTCCACCAGTCTTACACACTGCTTCTGGATAACTTTATGCCACTCCTGGTGCACAAATTCAAGCAGTTCAGCTTGGTTTGATCATCCATCATCCTTGATTATATTCCATTTTTTTTTTATTTGGCAAGATTAAAAAAAACTAATAATTTTAAGTAGTCTCTTATTTTTTTTTTCAGTGCTATATATAACAATGTACCTCAAGTTAATAAAAAACATTCACACTTTTTGGCCAGGCAGGGTTCTTGGTGGAGGGACACATGCAGAGTGTTGCAAGAAAAAATATCCTTTTTATTAATCATAATTTTACCATAATGAATATTACACCAATACCTTAGACATCGTACGGTATATAGCTACACTATTGGATTTGAATAGTATGTAAAAAGGCTATATTTGTGTTGTAGTTCTGGCAATGCACTGGTCCCCTTTACTACCACTGTAAGAAAGTTGATAGGTTTGAACCAGTTCACACTAAATGTCTCTGGTAGGTTTTTTGGGGTGGAATTCTCCTTTAAGAGGTTTTATGGATCATTGGTCCCTGAAGTTAAGGTTAGGGTTGGGTTAGGTGTAGCATAGCTGTATTTATATACAGCCATACAGAAGAACATTCAACACCCAAAAAGACAGAAGTACACGGTTGTGTGTGTGTGTGTTTATACACACACTCTGCTCTCAGGTAGGAACAGTAAATCCCAAAAAGTCCTCATAAAATCAGTTCTATTTAAAGCAGCTACATGTCAGTGAAGAGGTCAGCGCTTGTTTGGATGGCATGTTGTTCTTTTGATCAGATTTACTGTAGATTTAAATCCAAATTCAGTGCCTGAATTCTCACTGCTAACCTTCTGTGGAAAATTGCACAGCTCGAGTGCGCGATTAAGTAGCTAAAAGTGCCCATAATGAAAGGAGTGGCTCTGAACGGAGTCGTTTAAGGCGTTTAAGGCACTTTTCCCACTCTGTGCACTCTTTTACGCACTAAACACCCCATTGAGAGAAATAATTACACTGTAAATTAGAGAAGTAGCCCAGGTTTACAAAACATAACTCTCCTGTCCAGATTCCAGAAAACTCTGTTTTATTCAAATACAATTAAACTCTTGTTGACTAATTTTAGCCATGTCTTCCCATCATTATATACAGCAGATTATCTGCAGATGTTTAAAAGGTCCTAACTTAGTTTATCTAAAAAAAGCCTCAATTTGTCTAAAAATACCTTAAATCTCCTAAAGGTGTAAAAATGCATTTCACAGTTAGCTTATAGATTAAGCGTCAGACGTCAGAGTTGTTCAGGGGAAGGATACAAAAAGTTGTCTCAGAGATTTAACCTGTCAGTTTCCACTGTGAGGAACATAGTAAGGAAATGGAAGACCACAGGGACAGTTCTTGTTAAGCCCAGAAGTGGCAGGCCAAGAAAGATATCAGAAAGGCAGAGAAGAAGAATGGTGAGAACAGCAAAGGACAATCCACAGACCACGTCCAAAGAGGTGCAGCATCATCTTGCTGCAGATGGTGTCACTGTGCATCAGTCAACAATACAGCACACTTTGCACAAGGAGAAGCTGTATGGGAGAGTGATGCCAAAGAAGCCATTTCTGCAAGCATGCCACAAACAGAGTTGCCTGAGGTGTGCTTTTGCCCATACTTTTGCACCGATCAAATTTTGGTTTAATACATATTGCACATTTTCTGTTAGTCCATAAACCTCATTTCAATCCTGAAATATTACTGTGTCCATCAGTTATTAGATATAGCAAACTGAAATGTCTGTTGCAAACACCCAAATATTTAGAACTAAAAATGATTAAGATTAATAGGGGTGCCCAAACTGTTTCATATGACTGTATTTGTGGGTTTTTTTGTGCAAAACTGTTATTTTATATTTGTTTGAAATATTGGTTTGTCAGAACAAACCAATATTTCACAGTAAGCTAGAATCCCTAGCTTACTGTAAAGTATTTTTATGCATTACTTATTGCAAGTTTTTGTATTTCGACCTGGTTCAACTGACCCTGTAACACACCAAGGGTGTCAGCACCTGTGTGGCTTCTATGAACCATTTGGATGGCTCCCTTATTGTGACATCACAATAAGGAAATATGCCTAAAACCACCCTGGCACCACCCATCAACCACCATCAGAGCCCCAACGATCAGGTAAAGAAACTCCATTTTGGTCTTTTGGTTTAAGATCCTCAGACAGTACACAGCAGGATTAGCCAGCAGACTTCATCTGTCTGAGGGATCTGTACCTACTATCTGTGCCAAGCAGATAAGGGAGAAGTAAGTACATTCAAATAAGGATTTTTGTGCTTTTATCACAGTTAGGCATTAACTAGCTTGTTCGCTTGTAGTTGTTGTTGTTGTATGCGCATTACATCATATAAACAAAGAGAACAGTGCAGGTATAGCAAGTATAGCGAGTAAAGCTGCTGAGTGTACTATCATAGCAGCAACTATAAACAGTATCAGAGATATGGAGCAACTTAAGAATTGTAATAGTGGAGGGAGTTACAATGAAATGCAGAGTGCATGCAGCTGGTGGAGCTAATTGTGGATATGTAGTGGACTGGGAGTGGTCAGTGATCAGTCTGTACGTTGTTCAGGTTGTGTTTGGTATATCTGTTGTCACTAGTTTAACAGCAAAAAAGCAACACAATCTTTAAACACCATTTATAAAAAGAATTATTCATATTAATATAATTTCCTTGTGACGAAAAATTAGGAAACCCACACATTTTTTACTACTTAAAACACCTAAAAATATTTTGCATTCCACCTGAACTGGGAAGAAACCATGCTCACTAAAATTTACAGATTAATTCACACTGAATAGAGACAGCAGCACAATGCATGTTTTAAAAGTACTTTATCGCATGCTCTGTGCAATAACACACACTCTTTTCAAAGACTGTCACTTTTTCAGGGCTATTGGTTTTCCAAATTCTTTTACAGTGCAGGAGGTTGCTAAAGTGTTGCTTAGTAGATGTTCAGGTGTTTTTGGGTGATTGCTCTGAAAGTTCATAGGGTATCTCAGGTGGTTGCTATGGTGTCTCAGGTGGTTTCTGTGGTATCCCAGGTGGTTGCTGTGGTGTCTCAGGTGGTTGTTGTGGTATCTAATGCAGTTGCTGTGGTGTCTTAGGTGCTTGCGTGGTGTCTTGGATAGTTTCTGGGGTTCCTCAGGTTGTTGCTGTGGTATCCCAGGTGGTTGCTGTGGTGTATCACGTGGTTCCTGTTGTGTCTCAGGTAGTTGCTGGGGTATCTCATATGATTGTTGTGGTACCCCATGTGTTTTGTGGGGGTTATTACTGTTAATGTTTTATTATGACATAAAACTCAGCACATTCAGAGTATCACTCAGCTTGTGATACTCGTGGCCGTACTCATGAGCAGTAGGTGAACTGAATGTGTGCGCGCGCGTGTGTTCATTCATTGCCGCTCTGAGGGTTGCGCTCGTGCCGCTCCTGTCCACTCCTCCCCTGGTGGGCGGTGTGTGGTGGGCGGTGTGTGTGTGTGTCTCGCGCTGTAACCGGACCTCCCCCGCGCGGCTCTTTAAAGAGTGTGGGGGTTGTATTTACCGGCGCTGAATCTGCGCTCGCGCCTCCGGGAGCGAAGGCTCGCGCAGCGCTTTCCATGGTGCGGGACACTCACACACTGGCTCGCGCAGCGTCGCCCTCGGATATACGGTGCTCTCGCTGGGCGGACCGGTAGCGACCCCCCTTCCCCTCCGCTTCCACACACACGCGCGCGCGCCACATACACACCAACAGCCGGGATCACTCGCGCGCGGCTCAAATCGATGCGCGAGAGGACGACGGCTGGCGCTCGCGGGCACGCGGACGGTAACGGCTCAGGGATTGGAGCGGCGGGACAAATGAATACAAATGAATTTAGCGACCCCCAGGAGAGCGCGCGGGACCTCTCACGAGTGGGCAACGTGAGTCGAGCTTCTCTACACCTGTGTGTGTGTGTGTGTGTGTGTGTGTGTTATCTGTGCACTGTGCTGATTGATCCACGTGTAGCTGTGGTACACAGCCTCGTGAGGTGCTGCTGGTACTGTTTTAAGGGGGTTGATATGGTTGTTGTTTTTGTTGTTGTTGTTTGTACTCGGTTTGTAATCGGGTGTAGAAGTAAATGGTTCGCTGAATACCTGTGCGCGCGCGCGTGTGTGTGTGGGGGGGGGGTATGAAAGAGAGATTTCGTGTGGGAGTGAGAGTTTGTATGAGAGAGAGAGAGAGAGAGAGAGAGAGAAAGACTGAGTTTAAATGAAAGAGAGAGAATTAGGGAAAGAAAAGCATGAATTTTGACTGAGGTTGTATGAATGTGAGAGAGAGTTGTTTAAGAGAGAGAGATACTAAATTTATATAAAGGAGATAGAGAGTTTGTGTGGGAGCGATGGGGAGAGATTTTTTGTGAGGGAGAGAGAGAGAGAGAGAGAGAGAGAGAGAGAGATTTTATGTGGGAGTGACAGTTTGTGTGAGAGATAGAGTGAGAAAGAGAGCATCTGTCAGAGAGAGTTTTTGTGAGAGAGAGAGAGAGAGAGACTGGGCTTATATGAGTCACAGAGTGAGATTAAGAAAAAGGCAATTATGAATCGTGTCTAACTGAGATTGTATGAAAGAAATGTTTTTTTCCAGAGAGAGAGAGAGATGAAATGGGTTTATATGAAAGAGAGTATGAAAGAGATAATGTAGGAGAGATACATTGTTAAATATAGAGTTTTTGAAAAAGAGAGTGTGAATGTGAGAGCTTGTATGAATGAGAGATACTGAGAGTGTAAGCAGCAGAGAGCGAGACATTGCGTGTGTGTTTGTGTGTGTGAGCAAAAGAGTTTGATTGACTGGAAATGAGCATTAGAGAGATTGTGTGTGAGCATGAGATAGAAAATCAATAGGGTTTGTGTGAGAGTTTGTATGAATGAGTGGGAGAGAGAAAGAGAGAGAGGTAGAGTTTGCCAATGATAGTCATAGACTATATTTTAATTTTAGTAGAAATCCCCATTCAAAATGCAATGTTGTCCAGGACATCGCTAAATCCCTGTATGAGAAACTGACCCATAGATTTTATGAGAAAGAGTGAGAGAGAGAGAGAGAGAGAGAGAGGGAGGGACATAGGTAAAGTTTGCGTGAGCCAGTTTCTGTTTGTGAGAGGAGAGTGAGAGGAAGAGAGAGTTACTCTGCGTGTGTTAGAGAGAGGGAAAAGAAGAAAGAGAGAGAGAGAGAGAGAGGTTGTTGGTGTGTATGAGAGAAAGAGATGAGTAGAATTTAAGGGAGAGTTTTTGTGAGAGAGAGAGGTTGGTGTGTGAGTGAGGGAGATAGTTAGTCTGTGTGCCTAAGAGTTTAAGAGAGTAAGGGAATTAAAGAGAAAGTGTTAGTATGTGAGAGTGTATCTATCTATTATTGTAAGAATGCTTTTGACATTCAAGAACTAAAATGATTCGTCCAAAAATGGCAAAAAAACAAACAAACAAACAAAAAATTTCAATGTTTGGCCAAAAAGAAAGTTATACAATACAATGACATTTTCTTAAAAAAAAAAAAAAGCAAAAATATAAACATTTAGGCTATTTTATTTTTTTAAAAATGTCAAAATGAATGACAAATGCATGTTTGGTATTTGAGCAAATGTTTTGTTTTATGTGTATTTGGTCCCTAGTTTAATATCAGTTTAATATTTGATCAGGTATCAATAGATTAAGATCAGTGATTAATTACTCACTTATCTATGTGTGTGTTTGTATAGGAAGAAGTTTGTGTGGAGAAGTGTGTGTGGAGGAGTGTGTAGTGGAGCTGCTGAGTGCAGGATGTGAGGAAGCTGAGTGTATGTTACAGTGTCTGAGTGCCAGCCGGATCAGCTCACAGTTTAATGCTCTGCTGCTTTGTTTTAAATTGTCCACTAGGCGGCGCTAAAAAGTAAACTATTCACTGATACTGATACAAACCAAAACTTTAAAACCCCTTCAGTTTTTACTTTTCTTTTGTCCATTTTTTGTTTATCCCTGTATATATCAAAAATTATGTTATGCGCAAAAATGTTTGTGAACACCCTTATCTAATGAGTGCATTCAGCATACTCTTTTAGTTACACTTATTGCTTTGACACAGGTGTGCAAATGTATACCCACAGCTTATCAAGTCCATATAAAGAAGCACTGAAAATAAAATAGGATTCTCCAAAACTGATAAACATGTTACTTTTGGAATCATGCCTACTGCCAGGCATGGGATAGAGGATATAAAGCACTCCAGAATTGAGAAACTGTGTTTTATGTAATGATGGTTCTCCATCCAGGATGAGATGGGTTGGTCACTAAGGTTACGTTCATTTTTGCTCAAAAACAGATTTGTTTACATTACACTCAGATACAGCGCACTTACATTTGTGAACGTGAACCGTCAAGAGCTGAGCAAAAAATCAGATTTGAACAATTTGGCTTGTAATGTGAACGTAACCAAACACGAACACACTTGTTGCTTATTCTACAGCAGAATAATTAACACTTCTAAACACATTCCGATATATTGACCTCAAGAGGAGCTATCTGAAGATATTACCAGTCCCCCAGCTGGGGGAGATGTTTGAAAGGACTCAAAAAGTCTAGAGCAGCAAAACAATCCATGAATCTCACAAAACTAGAAACTTTTGGAAAGAGAATGTTCAAAAACGACTTAAAACTTAAAAAAGTAATTTACTGAGTACTGATTCTGCAGGGTGCCAAAACCTTTGACCACAGGCCCAACCCAAACACTGCACTTATAAGACCCCCTGATTTGAGACCCCCTGATGGAGGAGGCTGTGTGTGTGTGTGTGTTCTGTGTGTGTGTGTGTGTGTGTGTGTGTGTGTGTGGTCCTCCTGCTGTATTTGGGTGTCTGGTTTGTTTTCTTGGTGCATCTCTCTGAATCAACCCTGCGGTTGAGAATCAGTGCCCTCTACCGGCCACACACACACAAACACACACACACACACACACTTGTTCATGCATGCCCAAATGTTTAGACATTTTGCTGTGTTCTAGACATGTCTGATAGGTGTATGTGAGACATCATTCCAAGTATCTAACACACACACACACACACACACACAGAATCATACACACTCACATCTCACTCATCTGTTTGTGGTTGCTTACTAAGTGTGAGGTCAGACCGCTGCTCTCTGATTGGACTAAGGACTTCCATGGTCAGACGCCTTACTTCCTCCTGCAGGTATGCCACTCCTCAGGGAGTCTGAGAGTGTGTGTGTGTGTCTGTGATGGATAATGGATAATGGCTAAAGCAGCTGTCCAAAAACACACACACACACACACACACACTCACACCTTGGGGGTCTTGCTATGTATGGTTAACCTGTCAGTCACCCCCCCCTGTGCATACCAGCAGTACACACACAACCATATCAGTCTCACTAGTGTGGTGAAAATGAATCACCGCTGGTCTGCGGTGGTCTTGTGGTCAGACCCTGATGGGGAAATGTGAGAGGGTGAATATGTTTTTTTGCATTTGTGCATTTGCCTTGTTTAATGAATTCAGGTGAAATTAATCCTGTCTCTGCTTGGTTTGATGGGCTCTTCAGCTAGTTCACAGAGATTTAGGCCCAGTCCAATTTCTCTTTTGTAGCCCTATGTATTCAGAAAGAAGGCAAGTAGTGCAGCAATTAATGATTATTGTCCATTCTATAATTCCTCTGTGATGGGGAGCTAAAATAAGCTTTTATTTTATTTGATTTATTTTTTCCGTTCCGCCTTAAATGCTGCAGCCTCTGTCATATGCTGCACCATTTAAAGTGGCAGTCTGTATTATTTTGTTTCTAAAAACAAAAGCAGATGCATTTCTGAGTGGAAAAGAGGCAAAATATTGCGTTTAATGGTACCAATGTGCTGAAACGACCATCCCTGCTAAGCCTAATCTATTCATTCTAAAAACTGGGCTGTCGGGTCGCTTTTCGCAGGAGTTCTTCTGGCCACGTCACACGTCTTTACATACTTACGTCACACGTACAGCCTCTAAAAGAGGATCCGGCTCAGTTTTACTGAACGCAAGCGGCTGGGGGAGCAGTGGAGACTTCAGAAGGGGAAACTCAGAGCTCAGTCGCTCATTCACCCATAGTAAAACCAAAAAAACGAAAGAGTGAAGCAATAGAGTCCACGCTAAAAGTATGATTAATATTGGATTGGTGTTTGAACAGTGGAGGGAGCTCTGTAAGTAATGCTGAGTCTGACTGAGCATGCTCGCTCTCTCTCTGACTAAACATAACCTGGAATCGAATTCATCTACTCTTAAAGAAGACCGCATCACACCCGCCCAGTTTAAAATGATTCTGCCACACGCTCTGTGCAATTACCCTTTCTCACCAGAGAGGGCCCTAAATTCCCCAAATATATAGACTCTTTGGAGCATCTGAGGCAGTGTATTCACGTATTCATTTCATCCAGAGGTGTGGGTTTGAAACCCACTTCTAATCACAAGGTTGTGGGTTCGCTGACATTTTGAGGTGTATGATGTAGTTATAGACTTCTCAGACTGTCCTAGTGATGATTTTATTTTGTTTAAGTTAAAGTCTCCCCTTTACGTGTAGGTTCAAATTTCACTTCTAACCACAAGTTTGTGGGTTCAATACACAATATATTTGCTAAGCTGCCACTGTTGAGCCCTTGAGTGAGACCCATAACTCTCATGGCTCAAGGGGTACCGTTGCATGGGCGAGTCTGTGCTCTGATCCCAAGCATTAAAAATTTAGAAGTAAGATTTGAACCCACGTTGCCAGAGATGGTTGAAACTCAAAGAAGCACTGGACTGATGTTGAATAGCATTGCTGTTGTCTAGAAGTATGTAGATTTTTTAGGACATCTGAGGGATGGATCTAAGTAAGTAGTTCCCTAAGTAAGCTTAGGTTCAAATCATATGTATAACAACAAGATTGTGAGTTTTATACCTGCATCTTCTAAGCTATAAGTCACTTGGGCGTTTAAACAAAGGCTTTGACCCTATCTGCTCCAGACAGAGGTGTCATAGTATAGCTGGCTGACCTGCACTCTGACCTTTAGCAGTTAGAAGTGAGATTTTAAGCCACGCCTCCAGAAGAGAATGCTGGACTGTTGAGACAGAGTATAGGGCTGTGGGATAGGTGTATAGACTCCTCAGGGTTTCTGTGTGATGTCCATAAAGGGTAAAAAAAGTCCTTTTTTCACCATGAGGTTGTGGGTTTAATACATGCGGCTGTTAAGTTCCACTGTCGGGTCCTTGATCAAAGCCCTCCAGCCTCTCTGTTCCAAAAGCACTGTAGCATTACTGACTGACCCTGCGTTCAGTTTGCAGTCTTCCCTAGAGGCATGGGTTCAAATCTTACTTCTAACCAGATGGTTGTGGGTTCAGTACCCGAATCTGATGAACTGCCACAATTGGGCACATCAGCAAGGCTCACTGCTTTGTGTGCATTATAACTTATTGTGGCTAATTGTCGCTAATGTTTTCTTTTCTCTCTGTCTGCAGGAGAGCTCTGCTTCTGTGTACTCTTCTGAGCTGTACTTGTTATCTAGGACTCACACAAGTACTGTCTGAAGGTAAGTTACATTTATTTGTGTATGTTTATGTTATGGCCTTAAAGGGACCTGTTATTAATGAAGCATTTTTGAATGGGAAGCATTTAAAGGTAGTACACTAAAAATCTCAAACACTCTTCTGCTCTAATGGAAGAAACACACACCCCAAAGAATGTCACTGTGTGGTGTTTTAGGACAGATATGTCGCATAATCAGATCAGGGTCATTATTTTTTCCCAGTCTATTAAAATATTACATTTTTATCATTATACATGTATTCTTGCTATCACACAACAACCTCAAATTTTGAAAACGGCAGCGTTATAGTAAAAGGAAAATAGTCTTAACTTTAACTGGAAGTTGCAGAGATGCACCGAAATAAACATTTTTGGCTGAAACCAAAACTGAACAAAATAAAACATTTGGCTGTAGGCTGAATACTATTGAATTTGAGTTGGTTAACAAGCCGTTGAATTTGTTTGGTAAACAAGGTAACAAGTTACCTCAGCAAATGTTACTATTCTAGACGAGTACAGCTGTAAAATAGTTAGTTTGGTAAAAGTTAGATAGTAAATTGATACCAAGAGACAGCAGTGCTCTGACAAACCCAGCACCAGAGGAGGCAGTGCTGGGTAAATCCATATTGCGCCATTTTCAGCTTCTCTTTTGTGGTTAAAAGGCGCCTGTTCTGTCTGCGTGAGGCTCATATACGTGTGAAATTGCAGCCTGCTCTTTTCTGATTGAATAAAGTTGAGCTCTGCTGAACTTTTTCACCGGAGTGCGGAGTTACGTTCAAGTACTACATCCAGGACTAAGTGCTAATGGACATATATTGTAATAGTTTTGATTGCCAAATATTGCGTATATGCATCCCTACTGGAAATCAGTGTAAAAAAATACTGTTGGGGGAATTTCTTTAGGTCTATTTTTTCATGACATTCTGACAATAAATAGAACAACTGCCAGAAAGTCAAAAATGTAAAAAAGTAAAAAAAAAAGAAAATTGAGGGGCAGTGCATTATTTATGTAGGGTAAGGATTTCATCAGTGTCAATGTTAACTGGACAACTACATAAGTTATTATAAAAGTAAACAGTCAAACAGTTCTTATTGTATAGTTATTACCATAATTATAAGGTAGGAGAGAGTGAAAAGCGATAGCTTATACTTCTGTAATAGAAGGTATGCACTGTATGTCATGAACACTGAAGTTTCAACCTCAGACGTCTTGTTAACAGGCATATATATGTATGTTTGCAATTTCATTAGTGTCCTGTGCATATACATGTGTATTTGTACATGTGTGTGTGGGTGTGTGTGAGAACTGAGGATTTAAAACTGCTAGGTCATAGACATTTAATAATGATTAATATAGTTCTGCTGCTCATGTCTAGTCTAGGGATTTCTTGAATTCGTTTTTATACAGCACACACACACATACACACATGAACTTACAGTATGCACTTGCACGTGCCAACCTACTTACTGAATTTTCCATCCTTTGCTGCTGTACTTTTATAGATCTTAAGTGCATTTGATTCCCTCTGTGTGTGTGTGTGTGTGTTTATTGGCCTTTGACTGCTGATGTATGCTGGAAGCGTGCACACAGACACACTTACTGAGTCATACACACACACATATACACAACTATACACACACATGTCTACACACTGAGGTCTTTTAAGACGATGTCCTTTGGGTCCATTTCCCAGCATTGATTTTAAAAACACACTTTCAGAAGTACTTACTATGTACGTTTACTCACTTCTCTCTGTCTTAAATCATGTTTTCCCAGTGGAACACACACACACACTCTCTCTCTCACACACACACATACACACACACACACAAACTGTTCACACATTTATATGAGGGTGATGTAATGTCCTGCTCTGGATCTGGACCGCTATCAGGAGCTGCATCAGTACCAGCAGTACTGTAGCAGGAGTGTATAGCTGTGTTGGTCTGGACCCCAATACTAAGAACTCACACTCGCTGTCACTGTCACACAATCACTCCATCTAGCTCCAGAGGCCCACTGTATACAGTGCCTGTACTGTTGCAGACTGTAGAACATCTGGTACTGAACTGTTCCCCATGCACTCCCCACCATTTTCTTGGTCTATTTTTAAGCCCAGGTCTGCTGTTCTCCCAGATTTAGCACAGTATATCTTCAGCACTGCAGTAAATCAGTGATGTATATGGTTCTGGTACAAGTGAAACTCTCCTCCACACACAAAAGTCCAGCCAAGAGCAGCTCTGTGGTCAGAAACATGTATACAGTCTCTAATTGTACTCCACAAGGTCAAGCTCTAAGATAAGAGTTTCCAATTAAATATTTTCTAGAAGCCCTAGAACATTTTTGTCTTCCTTGCAAAATAGCCTCAAAACTCAAGTCTTTTGCAGCCCCCAACATGTTTTCTTCCAGGATTACCTTATATTCACCTCCATCCATCTTCCCATCAACTCTGACCAGCTTTCCTGTCCCTGCTGAAGAAAAGCATCCCCACAGCATGATGCTGCCACCACCGTGTTTATCAGTGGAGATGGTCTGTTTAGGGTGATAAGCTGTGTTACTTTTCCTCCCCATATAGTGCTTTGCATTTAGGCCAAAAAGTTCAAATTTGTTTACATCTGACCACAGGACCCTTTTCCACATGTTTGCTGTGTCCCCTACATGGCTTGTGACAAATTGCAATGATTTTAGCAATGATCTCTGGAAGGCAATTAATTGCACTGGATTTTATTTAGGGGTTTCAGAGAAAAGGGTGATGAATACTTTTGCATGGTAGACTTTTTCACAGATTTTTAATTGATTAAAATTTTGGAATTCATGCATCGTTTTTGTTCCTCTTCACAATCATGTGCTACTTTGTGTTGGTCTTTGTGTTGATCACCTAAAATATCAATTAAAAACATTTTAGTTTGTGATTGTAAATGGTATCAGAATCAGTACTTTTGCAATCCACGGTATAATATTCTCTGATTGCACCCCAGCAAGGTGGAGCACCAAGATAAGAGTTTTAGGCACTATATTTAAGTGCGTAATTGTATTACTTTAATGTATGCATTTAAAACTGTATTATCATTGACATTTGAATGCCTTGGAGCGCCAAAATGTGGCAAACATGTTAACAATTAAAGTCAATGAAAAAGATTTCAATTGATTAGCATTTCTATTAGTCTATTTCATCATACAAATCAATAGGTCAATATCAGAGGAAAAAAAGCAAAAATTAATATACATTATACAATTTTTTGCATGCACCAATACTTATATGTATGCAATAATTCTCTACTCTAAGGAAAGGTAATGTAAATGAGGTTTTTAAATCTCTGTATGTGTGTTTTAGATGTGGATGTCCTGCAGCGTCTGTCTCTGCGTGTTGAGCAGGGGTCCCGCACCATCCCTTTTGGAGTCATCTCCCTCCGCTCCGGTGTTATCCTCACGCCCCGTGCGAGGGTCACCACAGCAACACGCTCCGTGCTTCCACCGGATGCAGCCTGGAATGCCACGCTTGTGCTGAGTGTCCGCTCTCACCGTGTCAACTCTGCTTTTCTTTTCTCTGTTTTTTCTGGCACCCGGATCCAGCTGGGCCTGGAGATTTCCCCCGGGACATTGACTCTTTACTCAGGACTCCAAAACTCTGTCAGCTTCCCCTATGACCTCCATGACGGCCGTTGGCACAACCTGGCCATCGTCCTGGCTGGCCAGACGGTCACCTTGCTGCCTGCATGTAACCACAGCGACAGCAGGGGTGCATCCAAGGAACTACTGTTGCCCCCTCCAGCCCGTTTGGACCCTCGCGGGACATTTCGGCTAGGTGGCAGCAGCGCCCTGTTACCGGGCGTTGCCCCGTTTGAAGGGGCCATATGCCAGTTTGACATTGTGCCCACGGCACGGGCACAAGCAAACTACTGCAATGCCATCCGCAGGCAGTGCAGAGAAAATGACACTTACAGGCCCGCCCCGCCCCCTGTTTTACTGCCACTCCAACATCATCATACTTCATCCACCTCGGCCCCAAATTTGCCTTCTAATCGTACCTTCACAACTGTGCCCACTAGTATACCACGGACAGCTCTAAATAGTGCCATTGGGCCGGTTGTTGGGTCCCGGCTGAACACCCCATCTGTCACTCCCACACCTCTAATCCCGACTGGGACGGGACTTGAACCACCACCATCTCGAAAACGCTTAATCACTGCAACCACAGTGTCCCCTCTCAAAACGCCCAAACCCTCGGCCAAAAACAGCCTTAAACCCACAGCTTCCAAACCCACAGCTTTCAAACCAGCAGCCACTGATAAATCTAAATCAGTGGGGTTCAAATTCACCACAGCAAGAACTCAAATGAAACCTGTTACTGCCAAACCTTACAGTGCAAAAAAACTCACTAATATAAAACCCACTGTCTCAAAACCCATCAACACAAAACCCACTGTCCTCAAACCTACCATCTCCGCAAAACCCAACAATCCCAAACCCACTACTGCATCAAAGCCCACAAACCCAAAACCTAGTGCCACCAAGCCAGCACCATCGAAGCCCTCTAAACCCACAACCACCAAACCCAAGACAGTCAAACCCACAGTGCAGAAAGCCCCTCTTCTCAAGCCATCTCCTCCTCTTCCTAAACCCACTCTGGAAAATACCACCAAAAAACCTCCAATGAAGCCCCAACACATCACAGCTCCCACTGTAACCAGCTCCACTAAGAAACAAGCAGACAAGACAATGTCTTTGACTGACCAGCGTTCAAATGCTCCAAAGAAACCTACCAGCAGTCCAGCTAAAAAAACACAGAAGCCCAAAACCAACACTCAGCGATTACCTAGACACACTGCTCCCACACCCAGACCAACACAGTTCACCACCCTTGTTCCAAGGACACCCCAAAACACCCTGCCAACTCCTAAAACCCTCCAAAGGACCCCACGACCTCCTGTTACACCACCAACAGTAACCCTGGAGACGCTGACGGTTCTGCCCGCTGATGGTTTTCAGGGTTGGAATCTGGATCCAACGATGTATGCATATTTAATTGGACCACCGGGCCAAAAGGGAGAGCCAGGACCTTTGGTGAGTGATTAGAATGATTAGTCTTAGTTTCTGAACATTTTGCATTTTGCAGTCACAGTGCACAAAATACATGATTTGTATGCTTATAAGTAAATTGTTGATTATGTTTTTTAGTCCTTTTTTTAGAGAATTAGAGAAAAAAGATTAAGTGCCTGTTTTATTAAAAATATTTTTACGAGTCTCTCTTAATATGACATTTTCGACAGAATTTAAGGTATATACTGTTGCAGTTTCTTTTCAATATTCTTAACCTCCAGCTCTGTGAAACAGAGTGTTTTCTACCTGCTTCAGTTCATTTTCCATCAAATTTATCTCTGTGCTGCTAGGTTACTTTGCTTGTCAAATTCTAAAAAAAGCAATACTATAGCTCCTGTGTGTGTTTGTGTGTGCAAAGGGGGTGCTGTGTGTTCCTGTGCATGTGTAGCGAGTTTGTGTGAGCCTCAGTGCATTCACACATTTGTGTGTTTGACGCGCTAAGCACCTCCCCCACCCCTTCCTCCGTCACCCTCTTTTTTGCGAGAGGGTCAGCTTCAAAGCAAGGTCAGGGGTCAGGTTCAGAAGTAAACAGTTAGTGTTTCGCATGATATGCTCACCTAAACACACACAGGAACACATTTCCTTGTATTTGCATGGAAACAAGACCATAATTTGGAGCTGAAGTGTAAAACGTCCTGCTGTTTTCTGATGTAAACAGTCCAAACAGGCCTAAAAGGCTGTGAATTAACTAACAAAATACAAATCACATCATCAAATGTGGGCTTTTTTAGTTTTGAATTGCTTTTACCAAGCAGTGAAATAAACTACCTGCCAAATATTATATTACCTCCTTCATGAATCTTTGGACTCCCCTCAACCTTTGAAAGTGTCTTGTGGTATCAGGCACCAAGATGTTAGCAAGAGATCCTTTAAGTCTTCCGAGTCTTCTGAGGTGGGGTCTCCATAAATTATGTCAGTGAGCACTGGGTGCCCATGACTTTATCTTTGATTCACCAGCTATCCTTATGTGGAGCACTTTTGATTCACAAGAGCATTTCAAACTGGTTAATCCCTTTTAAGAGGGAAGTACAAAAAGCTTGATCCATTTCATAAGGACACTCTTAACCAGTTGATCCATTATGAAAGGGATTTTAAACCAGTTAATGCAATTGATTCTAAACTTACTGACCTTGTGCGTAAGTCTAAACTGGTTAATCCCTTTTATAAGGAAATTTGGAACCAGTTGGTTCCTTGTATAGTATGACTCTAAACAGATTGACCCCTTGCATAAGAGGATGGTTGCTGACTTCGTTTAAAACAGACTTTAAACCTGTGAATCACTTGTGAAAGTGGCTTAAAACAAGTTGATCCCTTGAGTAAAGAAAACAACAAAAAAAACAACTGGTGATCTATAAAAGGCACTCTAAACAAGATCAACCATTGCAAAAGGGATTCTGAACTGGTGGTCTTTTGTAGGTTCTAATTGAGTTAATCCACTGAAAAAAAGAAGTCTAAATTAATTGAACCTAAACTGGCTAATTTATTGTGAAAGATACTTAAAACCGGTTGATCAACTGAACCCTTAAAAACGAAACTTCTAAAGGGATTCTAAACTGGTTGACTTTTTGCATAAAGGCACTCTGAACTTTTTAATTCCTTGCAAAAGAGACTTTAAACCAGTTGATCCCTTAAGGGATTACCTAAAGGAAAATTATCTGATTCCTTGTAAAATTGACTCTAGTTGAGTTAATCCACTGCAAAAGGGAGTCTAAATTGATTGACCATAAACTGGCTAATCCATTGTGAAAGATACCCAAAACCAGTTGTTCCATTGTGTACAAGGGCTTCAGTTGATTTATTGAGGAAGTAAACTCTAAACCAGCTGATAAAAAGGGCCTCTAAACCCGTTCCTCTATTACCAACGGGTTTTTAAACTGGATGACCTTTTGCTTAAAGGAATTCAAAATTGTTTGATTTCTTGCAAAAGAGACTTTAAACCAGTCCATTCCTTTAGTACGGTAACTTGAAAATTTTAATTTTATGGTCTGATTCCTTGTGAAATTGACTTTAATTGAGTTAATCCAGTGCAAATGGGCGTCTAAATTAATTGACCCTAAACTGGCTAAAGCATTGCAAAAAGGTCCTCTATTAAAAAAGGGATTCTAAACTAAATTAGTTTTCTCCGGGTGCTCTGGTTTCCTCCCATAGTCCAAAGACGTCATGTTCAGGCTAATTGGATATCGGATAAAATTGCCATCTTGGTGTGAGTGTGTGAGTGAATGTGTCTTTGTGTCTGTCTGCCCTGCGATTGATTGGCGGCCTGTCAGGGGTGTATACTGCCTTCCGCCCAATGCTGGCTGGGATAGGTCCCAGCCCCCCCGCAACCCTTAACGGATAAAGCAGTTGACGATGAGTAAGTGAGTGAGTGGTCTGATTCCTTGTGAAATTGACTCTAATTGAGTTAATCCACTGCCAAAGGGGGTGTAAATTGACTGACCCTAAAAAGGCTAAAGCATTTTGAAAAAATGTTCCTCTATTAAGAAAGGGATTCTAAACTGAAATACAATTTGCTGAAAGAAATTCACAATGGTTTGATTCCTTGCAAAAGTGGCTTAAAACAAGTTGATCCCTTGAGTACAGGGAATTAAACCAGTTGATTCCTTGAGAAAGTTAACTCTAAATCATTTAGTTTTCTCCATTGTTCGCTGATTCATTGTGACATGGACTCAAACAATCAATTATTCCACTGCAAAAGAGTCTTAACTGCATGACCCTTTTGTATAAGGAGGCTCTAAACCTGTAGATCCATTGTGTACAGGTACCCCAAACCAGTTGATCCCATATAAAAGAGACTTTAATCCATTTGACCCATGTAAGATGACTTGATACTTCTGAAATTGACTTCTTGCACACTAACCTTGTTGAGAACATGCAGCTCCAATTTAAAAACTAAAAAGTCAAGCTGTTGCAGTATATCCGTATATATAAGATTTGCTGTGTATGTTTCCTGAACCTCAGCTTCCCTCCAGATCACCAACTTGGAGAAGATAAGCAATGTGGTTGGAGATTCGAGAGTTAAAAAGCAAGAGGCGGATTACAGGGTTCAGTAGAAAACAAGAAACCGTGATGACACGCTAGACAGTGCACAGGAGATTTTCTAAATGACGGACTAGACGTGTGTGTGTGTCTGTGTTTCACTGCAATTAGGGGGGTAAAATGCAGAGCTGACATTGCCTGGGGTGTAGATGCTGTGAGTGTGTGTGAGTGTGTGTACTTGCTGCAAGTTCTCTGTTATTACCCCAAGGTTTATTAGCCAGAGCACACCGTCATCCATCCTAAACACACACACAGTAATGCTAACTTACCCTGCTGACACACCCCAGACGCATTTAATGAAGAAGACACCCTCTCATTTGCACACACACTCACACATACTCACACACACACACAGCGTGCACCTGCTGACTGTCTTAAAATAACTTACACGCCCACATGCATGTGACACACACCTTAATGAGCGGGAGACTCTTCCATTAACCCTATTATAACAGCGCTGTCCACACCCTACAGACGCACACACTCACACACACTCAGTGCAGATTCAGCACTTTGAGGAATGAGTGTGTTTGCACAGCAGTGGACACTGAGGTGTGTGTACGTTTGTGTGAGTGTGTGTGGGTGGGTGTGTGTTTGAGCAGGACAGAGGGAGACCCTTGGTTGGAAAAGGGTCTATCTGTAGAGGCATAGCAACCCTTAGAGATTCTTTGCATAAATACACACACACGCACACCCACACACACCTCCCCCTTTGAGAGCTTTTCTCAATGGGCTCCTTTCATCCTATGCCACGTGGCATTATGGGAGGGGGTTCAGAGAGAAGGAACTAAGGATTTTTATCTTTTTTTTTTTTTCAGTATGAGACATTTCCCATCTAGTCACTTTATAAATCAATGTTTATTTAATACTGTTGTTTAGTGATCTGGGTTCAGGGTTTGGGTGCAGTGGTCTAGCTGGCCAGTTCTTTAGTTTATTGGTTTCTTTCATTAATTGTATTCTGTTTACCACACTGTAATATAGCCTTAATGCCTCAATGTATCAGGTATCATAATTTTTCTTTAAAAATCTTTAAAAAATGTAATGTTTTTCTTTAGTGATGCCATAGAAGAGCCATCTTTGGCTTTTTCAAAGTCCTGTGTGAAATAAAGGATAGAATGAATTTGAAACATGATAATGAGTATTAAATTAGTTAAATAGCACACCTCCATTCACTCCCAGCATTCCAAAATACAGCACTTTTAGCTGATGCTCCCAACAGGCTTAGAATGCTAGCAAAAGAGGCATAGAGTTGCCCCTGCAAAGCATTAGGGATGCAGAGTGGTCCAGTGGTCTTAAGCACTGCCACTATGATTGGGAGATTGACTGGTTCGAATCCCGGTTATGCAGCTCACCATCAGCTGCCGAAGCCCTGAGGAGGCACAATTGGCCTTGCTCTCTTTATATGGTATATGGAGCTCTCTCCCCTCATCACTCCAAAGGGTTATGTCAATCAGCACAAGGTGTCTGTGTACAAAATCTGTGTATCAGAACCAAGTCACTGCACTTTCCACAGAGCGCACCGTGATGCAACTCGGCAATGTTGCATCAGCAGCAGTTCAAAAAGAGGTGGTGACTTCACATGTGTCGGAGTAGACATGTGCTAGTCTTTACGCTTCTTGTGTTCTGGCATCACTTGTGATGGAGTAGCAGCTAAAAGGTACGACAAAAAAAGGGAAAAAAGTTATTAATTCTAAAAAAAAAAAGTAGCTCCACACTTTGGAATTTTGGTAAAATTCTGAGTGCCCTGACATTTAAATCCAGGCACTGAGAACTTTGAATGTGCACAAGTAATTTCCTGACAAGCACAAACAAACAGGTAGAAAACAAGTTCATATTCACACATTTTTAAAAATTCGAAATCGATATTTGATGGAATAACCCTATGTTCTCCTCCACCAGTCTTTCACACTGCTTTTGGATAACCTTATGCCACTCCTGGTGCAACAATTCAAACAGTTCAGCTTGGTTTGATGGCTGTATTCATCCATCTTCCTCTTGATAATATTCCAGAGGTTTTCAATTTGGTAAAATCAGAGAAACTCATCATTTTCAAGTGGTCTCTTATTTTTTTTCCAGAGCTGTATATATACATGTCTTGGTATATATACATAGCAATATAGCAGTACAATATAATATGATATAGCATACTATTGTATATAATAGCATAGCTTAGTGTAGTATATCACAGCAGAATATAGTGCAGCACTGCATAGCCCTGATAAAAAAAAACAACCTTCAAAATAGATTTTGCTCTTAGCTGGTTTCAGATGGTTTAAACTGGTCTGTGGTGTACCCTATGGTAGTGTGTGTGTATAACTTTATTTTTGTGTATTTTTAGGGAATTCGGGGACCTCCAGGAAAACCAGGACTGCCAGGGAAGCAAGGGCCTCAAGTAAGTGTGTATATGTATATAGGTGTGTGTGTGTGTGTGTGAGAGAGGTTGTGGTTTTACCAGTGGGCCAGACTGACCGCAGGATGAACCCCAATCCAAGACCCCTGTCTCTCTCTCTCTCTCTCTCTCTCTATCTCGGCCACTATATGTACTTATGTATATGTGTGTATACATACATGTGTGTTTGTGTGTGTGTGTGTATGTGTGTAAAGAGAACAAGCGAGCATCTGAGGACACCACTTACGCAGGCACGTCCGCACCTCACCACAGTCTAACACACACATGCTTAGCGCCTCACCCTTGACCTTTGGCGGGGACACACAGTGGTGTGAGGTGTTGCCATAGTAACTACTGTACACATTCACTAGTGATCTCCCCCAATGTCAGACCCAGGGGTCAAATCAGGCCATGTCTGACTTTCTGTCTGTATGTTCGTCCTCCTTTTCGGTGTTCGTCTGTCTGCCTGACTGTCTGTTCATTTGTCTGAGTGTCTATATGTTTGTCTGATTGTATGTTTGTCCGTCTGTCCATGTACCCATCTGTCTGACTGTCTGACCATTCGACAGTGTGTCTGTCTATCTCTTAATCTTTTTGACTATGTGTTTGTCTGTCTATCTGTGCTTATCTGTTTTTCTGTCTGTATGGTCAGCACTCTGTCTTTTTCACTGTCTTTCTGACTGTCCAAACCATCTGTCTGAATATTAGGTTTGTCTGTCTGACTGTATGTCTGTATGTCTCTGTCTTGCTGGCTGGCTGTCCATCCATCTATCCATCTGTAAGACTGTCCAGCCGTCCGACAGTGTGTCTGACTGCCTGGCCGTACATCCATCTGACTGTCTGTATGTCTCTCCATCTTTCTGTCTGTCTGTCAAAATGTTTCAGTATGTATGAATCGCACACATACACTCTTTTACCCCCACAGCAATGGAAAGATTTACACACACCTTCCTTTCAAGTGTTTGTAACTGTACCTGTTTTAGAACTATTAACACTATTCACACTTACTATAATGTTCTTTCCATGCACATCGTTTTTATTTTCATACTGTTCTTAAGTGATCCTACACTATTTGTCCAAATACTGTATTTGTCTCTGTATATGTTGGGGATTTTCATATTTGTACATTCTCTCGTGGTTAATTAGCATTTACTTAACATGGTTAAGTAAAACTCACACCTGAAGTTTTAGTCTGGGTTTCACGCTTGGTGAATACATTAATCACACTCAGGTGCAGACCAAAGCAACCATACCATGTCCCACAAAAGGATCCGGTCCCAAAATAATGCTACTATGAACAACTATGAACAAATGCCATATCTGCCATTGCTCCAAGTTAAACTACACTGAAATATGTGCTATGCCTAAACGCAGGGTCTTTTTGCTGTATTTACATTGTTGGTCCTGCTCTAGACTGCTCTGACCAATAAGAGCAGAGAACGTTCTCACGTTATTTGATGTGGCGTATTTGGTGCACTTGAAGGAAACAAATTTACAAACTCGTTAAACAAAATAGACCAAGGTAAACAAACTATAGTTGTGAAAATGCACTAACACACACAAACAACACACACAGAATGAACTCTGTATTGTATACTCCTACTGTCTATAAGCGAAACCTCTCTGATCTCGACTTTTGGCAAAACCTCTGACTGAAAACAGTTGACCAAAGTCAGACTGTTGTGTTTCATTATTTGATGTCAAGTATCAAATAATTGTTGTATTCATTATATATCTCTTGATCTTTCTTCTCACCAGGACATGACTTATGTAGTAACAGTAACAATATGCTTATGAATCTTGTTGATTGATTGTCTGAGTATGTGTTTTTCAGGGACCACCCGGACCACATGGTAAACCAGGACCACCAGGTCCCCCAGGGTTTAAGGTATGTCTCTCTCTGTTTCTCTTGTTTTACTCTCTTTCTCTCCCTTTCTCTCCTGCTCTCCCATTCCAAAGTCATAAACCAGCAACAGGGGCAAAGTAAAAATACCAACATCACATACTACTCTTGTGTCTAAGCATTAGTTAGAAATAGATAATTAGAAAAACAGTGATTGAAAGCCATGGTCTAAAGGTTAGAGAAGGTCACCAGTTTAAACCTCTTGGATCAGCAGGAAAGAAAGTGGGAGTAGAGGTGGGAAGTGAAGAAACAGTGTTTTCTTCTCTCTTAACATTTGTGAATGATGGGCCCTTGAGCAAGGGACCTAGATGACATTGGGTCAGAAGGAAACTGGTTTTAATCCCCTGGACAAGAGGACAGACTGTGAGGAATAAGGGAAGGAAATAAACATCATTCTTGGGCAAGGAGCATAAGGGTCTTGGGACCAGAATATCCTTGGGTCAAATATTCTAGACCACCAGGTAAGAAAGTCAGCGGAGGAGTGCAGGACCAGATTTTCCTTTTTCCTCAGCATGCACAAATGCTGTGCCCTTGACCAAGGCTCCTTAGAGGTTTTTGTGCCAAAAGCAGGCTGATTTTAATCCCAGTAGGAAAGTCAGGGTGGGGCTTTTTTTTTTATCCCTAAGCATGCAACTATCAGAGATGCCCTTGAGCTAGGTGTCTAGTGGGCTTGGGACTATAAGGTTGAAATACTCTGGACTGACATAAAAGAAAGTGGGAGTAGGGGAATTGAAGAAACATTACTTTTCTCCTCCCTCAATAACCACAAATAAGGGGTCACTGATTCAAAATGCTGGAGCAGCATGTAAGAAATTAAGGGTGATGGTGTTAAGGAGCAGATCTTTCTTTTGCCTCAACTTGCACAACTGTGGTGCCCTTGAGCAAGGCACCTTAGAAGGCTGTGCACCAGAAGGATGCTTTTTCCAATCCCTTGGAAAAGCAGAAAGGAAAAGGGCGGTAGGGAAAGTGAAGGAACACCACTTTTACCCCCGGAAACATTCAAACTTAGGCACTCTTGGAAAGGGCTAGCAAGCTTGAGACCAGAAGGTTGCTAGTTTGGTTACATTGGACTAATAGACAGTAAAAGTCAGGGTTGGGTTTTTTTTTCTCCCTTGGCCTGCAACTATCAGATGTGCCCTTGAGCAAGGCACCTAGTGGGATAGGGACTATAGGGATGCTGGTTCAAATCCCAGGACTTGCAAAAAGGATGTGGGTGAGGGAGTAGTTAAGGGATCTTGTTTTCTTCTTCCTCAACTTTCGTGGCTGAAGTGCCTTTGAGCAATGCACCAAACCCTGACCTGTGCTGAGGTGCCCACCATTGCGGGTCTATTTGTTCATTGTCATGAATAAGCTTAAAACAGGAACAGTTTTCCAAACAGGGATTAAGACCCTAAGATAAAGCATTTTGAATGGAGATTTTCCATTGAAATTACTAGGCTTAATCCCTCTCTAAGAAACCGACCCCAAAAGATTTAAAATCTGCTGTATAATAACAATAAAATAGGCCTTAAAACGTAATAGTACAATTAATCATTTAAATTATAGTGTCAATGGACCTCTACATTTGAACGTTAGCATGAAAAAATCGTTTTATCCTTTATTCAGGGGCAGAAGGGTGACCCTGGAATATCTCCCGGAAAAGCTCCTAAAGGAGAGAAAGTGAGTATTCTTTTTTTTTTTTTGCATTACTGAAGGTTGCTTTTACAATGTACAGTTCACAGTATAACCTATGAGAAAAAACAGACTGTACTGACCTAGAACTATAGCTTTGTGGTAGTGATTCTAGTTCCCCTAGTGACCTCAAGCTTGACCTTTATATTGGTAACTCTAGTGACTTAAATGACCTAACATTGTGATGATAACTCTTGTAACCCTAGTGATCTAGAGTCTTAACTTTGTAGTAGTGACATTAGTGACCCCAGTGACATAGAGCTTCATTTTAATGTTAGTAAGAATAGTATCCTGACTGCCCTACAGGTGTGGTACTGATTAGTGACCTTAGTGGCCTAGAGCTATAACGTTGTGGAAGTGACTCTAGTAACCAAGTGACTACAGTGATCGAGAGCTTTAACATTGTTGTAGTGTCTATAGCAAGCCTGGTAATTCTAGTAATCTAGTGATCCTAGTAATCTAGAACTTGAACCTTGTAGTAATGACTCTAGTGACCATGTTTACCTGAGCTTCATGGCAGTGATTCCAGTGACTCTGGTGTCCTGAAGCTGTAACCTAAAATTGTAACCCTAGAGAAATAGAAATTTGACTTTAACTTTAGTGATTATACAGACCTAGTTATTTATCTTAACTGTTGTGACTATTGCAATCATTGTTTTATTGACTGTAGTACCCTTAGTCACCTGCAGCTTTAATGTAGTGGTAGTGACTTTAATATTCTCAGTGGACCTAGTGACCTAGAGCTTAGTAGTAGTGAGTCTAGTATGTCAAGTGAACCTAAGCTATTATTAATAGCACAATAATAAGTGACTTTATTAGATAGCTGACCTTAATTCCGTAGTGTCTCTAGTGACCCTAGTTCTTTAACCTTGTGGTGATAACTCTAGTGGTCTAGAGATTCAACTTCACTGGTACTGTGACTCTCATAACCATACAGACCCTAATGATCTAGAACCTTATCTTTGTGTTAGTGACCCTGTTGACCCCTGCTGATCTAGAGCTTTAACTTTATGGTAGTTACTCTAGTGAACCTAGTGACCCAGCACCTCAACTTAGTGATAGTGACTCTAATGACTTTTGTTACTTAGTGTTTTAGGACTGTGGTAGAGACTCCACTGACTCTAGTGAGGTATAGCTTTAAGTTTATAGTATTGACTTTAACTGTCATTTCAGTGACTCTAATAACCCTATTAGCCTGAAGAAGTAACTCATGGGTTGTCACTGTAATGATTCTAGTGACCTAGATTTTTTAACTTTGTGATAGTGACTCTAATGACCCTAGTGACATAAATCTTTACATTTCTAGTAGTGACTCTAGTGATCCTATTATCCCAGTGGTTTAATGTAGTTGTAATGACTCTAGTGACCCTAGTGACATAGATCTTTAGACTTCTGGTAGTGACTCTAGTGACCCTAGTGACCTAGATCTTTTCATTTCTGGTAGTGACACTAGTGATCCTAGTGGCCTAGTGCTTTAATGTAGTGGTAAAGACATTAGTGACCCTAGTGACCTAGATCTTCAAATATCTGGTTGTGATACTAGTGACCTATATCTTTACATTTCTGGTAGTGACTCTGACCCTAGGGACCTAGATCTTTACATTTCTGGTAGTGACTTTAGTGATCCTCGTGGTCTAGTGCTTTAATGTAGTGGTAAAGACCCTAGAGACCTATTTCTTTACATTTCTGGTAGTGACTCAAGTGACCCTAGTGACCTAGATCTTTACATTTCTGGTAGTGACACTAGTGTCCCTAATGACTTAGACCTTTACATTTCTGGTAGTAACACTAGTGTCCCTAATGACCTAGACCTTTACATTTCTGGTGGTGAATCTTGTGACCATAGTGACCTAGACCTTTACATTTCTGGTAGTGACTCTAGTGATCCTATTGGCCCAGTGCTTTAATGTAGTGGTAATGACTCATAATTTTAACTTTGTGATAGTGACTATTTTTTAATCTACTGCCATATAGTTCAGTTCTTTGAGAAGATAATTTAAACAACTCAAATGAGCTTTTCTCAGGAAGGACATTGTTTTTGTGTTTGTAGGGAGATCCTGGAATCCTGGGTCCTGTTGGTTTATCTGGTTTGGAAGGGCGAAAGGTAGGTAAACTTCTTGCTGACGTAAAGACGTAAAGAACACAAGCAGTGTTGTTACATTCATCTCTCTCTCTTTCTCTTTTACCCTTTCACTGTTTCTCTCTCTCTCCTGATTTTCCATGTTTCTCAGAACTTCTCTGTCTTACACTTCTCTGTGACACACACACACACTGTTTTTGTCGTAACACACACTTATACACTCGGCTGTCTGTGTGTGCGTCGCTAGGAAACGCAGTGTAAACACAGCAGGGAATCCCCATTGAGTCTTTCACAGTTGTGACTCAGAATCACCCCTGCCTCTAACACACACACACACACACACACACACATTTCAAACAAGGCTGCTGAGAGTCACTGAGTAGGTCACAATGAGTAGCTTTCTTTGTTATGACGTGTGTGTGTGTGTGTGTGTGTGTTTAATACAGCTGCTGCTGATTACTGTAGATGTCTTTGCCAGACGTTTTGCTGTTCTCAACACTTCTGACAGCTGTGTGAACATGAAATGAAGTGTGTGTGTGTGTGTCTGCATCAGTGTCTGTTTCTGTACGGTGTGAGCATGCGTATACTGTATCAGTGTGTGTGTGTGTGTGTGTGTGTGTGTTGGCACCTATTTGGCCGCATGTGTTTCTGGTTGTGAGTGCACGGCGGCAGACAGAGACATCAGAATGTGGAAGAGAGCTGGTGGAGAACCAGCAGACCGCAGTGGATGGACAGACAGAGGGATGAGTGTGGGAACGAGGGAACGAATAATAAACGGTGGTCTGATGGATTTGATGCTAATGGACTGAGTTGGCTTGAATAGAGGCGCTAAAGCAGTTTAGTGTTCTGGACATAT
Source organism: Astyanax mexicanus (assembly GCF_023375975.1). Taxonomy (NCBI): domain Eukaryota; kingdom Metazoa; phylum Chordata; class Actinopteri; order Characiformes; family Acestrorhamphidae; genus Astyanax; species Astyanax mexicanus. Next base: position 26,271,966 of record NC_064424.1, on the reverse strand, counting down.
TCTGGAACACACTGGGAACACAGTAGCCATTCAGAGATATTATACCACAGTAAGTTCCGACCCTGCAATGTGATTGGCTGAGAGGCGTTCTATGAGTGCCATTATCAGCCGTTAATGCACAGTAATCGAAACTCTCCATGTATTACTCCGCCACATACAGGTAACCTAGCAACGATGCAGTGCTTACCAGCCAAACCGCGCAGCTACAAACAAATCAAGAGTTTTTATAAGAAAACTAAATTTTTTCGTCCTCTTCAACTCAAAATCTTTTAATAAACAGTGATAATGGATCTTTGGTAAAATCTAAATAATACTGTCTAGGTTTTTGATATAACGTAATATTGGCACTGCTGTGCTGATCTAGTACTTACTGATTTAGTACTTACTCTAAATTATTCATTATCTTCCATCCACTGGGAGTCAGTATCTAGTTTTAGTTATTTTTTATCTACTATGAGTAATTCAGAAGCTGCTACAATTTATTCAGTACAAAATATGTATAATTTAAAATTTAAAAAAGTATTTATTATGATTTTTTTCAGTACCTAATCTTAATTATTCTGATTCCACTGCACAATGTTTAATATCTACTATACATTATTCAGAGCCTACTATAAATTATTCCATTCCTGCTAGGAATTAATCTGTATCTACTATGAATTATTTATTTCCACTATGAAATAATCCATATCTATTATGAATGATTCAGTATCCACAATGCATTCTTCAGTATTCACAATTGATTATTCAGTACCTACCAAAAATGTTTAGATTCCACTATGAATTATTCAGTACCTTCTCTGATTTCTTCAGCATCCACTATGAATTTTTCACTAAGCACTCTAATTGATGTATTATCCACTATGATCTTTTAAGTATCTACTATGAATTATTCTGAATCCACTATGAATTATTTATTAACTACTTTGATTACTTCTGCATCCACTATGATTTATTCCTTATGCACTATGAATGGTGTACTATACACTATGAATTTTTTACTACGCACTATGAATGATGCAGTATCCACTACGAATTGTTCAGTACCTACCATAAATTATTCAGATTCAAATCCATTATGAATTATTTAGTAATTACCAAATAATAAAGTACTTAAAGTCTTCAGCATCTACTATTAACTATTCACTATGCACTATGAGTGGTGTAGTGTACACTATGAATTATTCACTATGCATTATGAATTGGGTAGTATCCACTATGTACTGTTCAGTACCTACCATGAATTATTCAGATTTAAATCCATTTTAAATGACCTAGTAACTATTATGATTTCTTCAGCATCAACTATGAATTATTCACTATGCATTATTAATTGTGTAGTATCCACTATGAATTGTTTAGTACCTACCATAAATTATTCAGATTTAATTATTTAGTTACTATGATGATTTCTTCAGGATTAGTGACTACGCACTATGAATTGTGTACTATCCACTATGAATTGTTAAATATCTTCTGGTAATTATTTAGTAGCCACTGTGAAATTGTCAGTAACTTATTTGAATGAATAAATTCATCAGTATATGTGGTGAATAACTGTATAGCACATTATAACACTAATTTGTAGGTTATTGGTGTTAATGAGAGAGTTGTTATTAGTGTTTATGAAGGAGTGAGATTGCGTACAGGCTGGTGCAGTGTCTGCTCCTGTCGTTTCTGTATTGCTGAGCTGAACTCACTGCTCTCTGCTGCTGCTGAACTCATTCTCAGATGAAGTCCACGCCTGAGTCACAGTGATAATGCATTTGGAGGATCTCACGATACTGCAGATTAGATTTAACGTGGAGATGTATCATTTCTCTTATTGTCATGGAGATGAGTCTTGTTTTGGGCCCAGCTTGTCTAGTGTCTGACACTTGGAGATGGTCAGTCTGAGAATGTGTCTGTGTGTGTGTGTGTGTGTTTGTGTGTGTGTCCATTTGCTGTTATCAGACACAGAGTGCAGTTAGTTTCTTTGGCTGATGCTGCTGTATGAAATTCCTCCTACTAAAACTGCTTCAACTCAAAGAAATGTAAACAGATAGAGCTTGATGTGCCTTACACTGAAACCAGTAATAAACAGTGTCCAATATGATTTTTTCTTAAACTGCTATGAATAATCTGTTATTTATTATTAATTATTTAGCACTGGCTACACAGTACCAGTCAAAACACTGCTTGGACACACCTTCTCATTCAATGTTTTTTTTTTTTTATGTTTTATTTTCCCCTGCATTTTAAATTAACACTGAAGTCATTCAGACTATAAATGATCACATAAGGAATTATGTAGTAACTTAAAAAAATTAAAACAAACCAAAATGTGTGTGTGTTTATCGAGCGGGGTGTACGTGCTGGGCACACCTGTAGGAATGGACTGATGACTGACTGTTGTCTAGGTTCATTTTAGTCAGTGGCGCACCTGTGATTTCTGCCACCAAAATAGCAACATGGCAAAAATGCGCAAGGCATGAAAATAGAATTTGGACGGGGTGAAAGATAGCAAAGAGCATCGCAACAATCTTTTCTATATGTTTACAAAGATCTCACAGGTTCAGTCTCACAGGTCAGCGTTGATGTTTTTAGACATGCTCAGCTGTTTATCACACTGTGTGAACGAGCACTGGCAGATGAAGTGTAGTGTGTATTCAGAGTGTAATACTTTTATTACTCTTACACTTATTGGTCAGTAAATCGTGAAATTGCTGATTTCCTTTAACTACAAACAACAGCTCGACTGCTGATTGCGATTAGATGGTTACTGCGTTTACAATCCTGGAATGGGTGAGGTGTGTGTGTGTGTGTGTGTGTGTGTGTGTGTTGGCTTGCTTGCTCTGGGAATGGGCTTCAGATTTTTCCATGGAACACACTGATGAGGGAAGCAGACGTCCCTCGAAAGTGCAGCAGAAAATGTTGTAATTTCACAGCTTTGGCTAAGAGCAGTGTGTAAGTGTGTGTGTGTGTGTGTGTGTGTGTGTGTGTGTTTGGGTGCTTGTAAGTAGCGTGTTTTGGATCTGAATAGGTTTCCAGACACTGACGGGTCAGAAAGAGTCCTGCCAAGGTCTAACTACACCCTTTATAGTACAGCAAAGAGGTTCCTCTTAAACACATATACATACACACACACACACATACACAAACACACACACATACATACATGCTTCTGTTTCACCTGTACATCATGTACTGCTTTACAACGTGCATGAGAGTAAATAAAATACAAATGTGAGACATGCACTAGGTGGCGCTAAGCTGAGGGGGTAATATAGTGAGAATTAATCCCTGAAAAAAATAAATAGTAATGCTGGCAAGTGTTTAAGGTGACTCGCAGTTTGATTGGCAGTTTAATCGGCTTTAATGCAGATTTCACCTCATCCCATCTGTTTGTGTTTATTCGTAAAAGGCCACTAATGTGCTGCAGCCTTACTCTGCCCAGAGTACCATTAATAAATCATAATAAAGTTTAAGCTGTATTTTAAGTACATTAAAGAGTACTCTTGGGACAGTAATGGACAAAAAAGCCAACATTTTCTGCAGTTCACTGGATACTGCTTACAGTGTTTCGTGAAGTATGTGCAGAAAACAGATCCCCACCAGAGGGAATAATACTACCAATTTGCAAGTATATCTCAGGAGACATCATCAGGCTTAGCATTTTCCGTGCCTTAAGTGTCCTGAAGTTTCAGAGTCAGAGTTTTACAATACACTCATTGACGAAAAAAATAAAATAACAAAACAGCAAAAAAGTTTCTTGTTGAAATGAGCTGATATAATGTAGCTCATAGCTGGATTTGCTTTTTGCATTATTGTCTAACCTCCTGAGACCCAGGAGTGTGTATGTTTTACTTCTCCTAGCTATATGAAATTAGCAGAACCTGACAAGTAAAAAAACAAAACTTTGTCTTTGTACAGGAAGTTGTTTTTGCAAAAAAAAAAAAAAAAAAACAATGTCCTTATATGAAAATAGTAGTTAAACATTTAAAATGTATCCTTGCCATTTAAGATTAGAAGGACTCAATTCTACAGGAATAAATAAACTAGTTTCAAACATAAAATTGGATGAGAATTGTTATCTGCACCATGTTTCTGCCTGGACTGGCTGTAAAAACTTTTGACTGGGATTCCCGCCATCTTTTTTCAGTCAATCGAGTATAATGTTGTCATGTGACCTCTAGGTAGTAGTAAGTTTAAAAAAAAATAATTATCATGGTACAGAGAAGCAGAAATGTAATGTCTCAATATGAGGATGTAGGGTCTAAAGAAGTTAATGCAATAAAAGTGCAATTTCAAAGTAGTAGGTTTGACAAAAAAAAATCTTGAATTTATTCCAAATAGTGGAACATTACTGAAGACGTCTTTGGTGTTGAAGTTTCCAATGCAAAGCCAAACAGGTTTAGTTAAAAAGCAGAAAAACATGTTTTGGCAACTACAAAATAGCAAACTTCAGATTTTAAATGATTAGAGCATTAATAACCATAATTAATAGTCCTTTTAGAATTTTATACCACAGATTGTTCGTCTAGCTCTCACTCAAAAGAGCATGTTCTTGGTTCATGGAAAATTAGCGAAGGAAGCGCACACACTCACACACACTGATACACACACATACACACTCTCTCTCTCTCTCATGGGGTTTTCCAGTATTCCAGTAGTCAGCACAATCCTGCACAGGCCCTGTGATGTCACACAAACACACAAATACAGTAAATGCTAAACTCTCACACATCAACATGAAATGCATTATCCCCCTGATTTACACAAGCACACACACACACACACACACAAACACACACAGTGGAAAATATCTGGCAGTTTGGGCTGATTGGCAGCAGATGGGGTCTGTGATTATTGATGAAGTCATCCTTAGCAGAAATGTTTTGCTGCAGTGTGGTGTGGTGTGTGTGTGGGAGAGTGTAAATAAGACTCTGCTTTTGGGCGGGATTCAATTCAATTAAAGTATGCTATAATTGATATTAGCAATTTTCCACGTATTTGTAACTGTGATTAGATAAGTGTGACAAGTGTATTACTTCATTTAGTAGCGGATACAGAGATTGGTTTAGATAATGCTGTAAGTAGCTAGTGTGGTGTATGGAGGAGTTATAAAGGGAAATCAGTCTTAATTTTTTTGTATCTTTCCACAGGGACTGAAAGGTCATCCTGGACCACCTGGCCTCCCGGGAGAACCAGTGAGTCTTTCTAACACCTACACAAATACTTCCTACACTTTATAACTGATAAATTATGTTGCTGGTTTGATTTGGATCATGCTGCTTGCCATCAGCAGCCGGAGTCCGAGAGAGCACAAATGACCTTGCTCTTTCTGTGGTACCTGGATGGCATTTCCAGCCCACATCACTTCTAGTGTGATGTTGGACAGCACATTCATCTTTTGGCTCATTGGAGCTAGAGATCTAGCGCTTTCCTCTGAGCACAATGGCTACAGAGTGAGCTGCATCAGCAGCAGTTAAAAAAGATGCAGTGACTGGCTTTACATGTTATTGGAGGAGGCAGTGTGTTGTGTTGGGCTTCATGTTACTATTGATATGGCATAAAAAAGTGTTTTCACCATGCAGTCAGCTCATACACTCATTCCTCAAGCATAGCTTACTGCAGTACACTCACTTCTCTCCTTTGAAAGTGAGGTTTTATTGGGATAGATTGATGGAAAAGGGAGGTAATACAATAAATCAAAGCAGTCACACTACAAAATGAACAATTATAGTCTGATTGAAGCAAACCCCAGACCAACAATTTCAGGAGGACCACTTCTGGGCTCTAAACCAGATCATACACTTGACTAAGTGTCCTGAACTCACAAGGAACATGCTCCCAGGTCTGAAAAAAGTCCATAAATCATCTTTGTACTTTAAACCTAACCCTCATCCTAGTTTTAATACCAACCATAGTTGAAAACCTTACCTTTTTTGAAAATCAGGCTTCACATCACAGCATGGACTCCACAAGCCATTTAAGTGTTCTGTGGTGGGGGGCACCAAGTGGTTCAATGGTCTAAAGTGCTGCCAGTATGATCGGGAGATTGCTGAATCCCGGTCATGCAGCTTGCCATCAGCTGCCATAGCCCTGAGAGAGCACAATTGGCCTTGCTCTCTCTGGGAGGGTAGGTGGCGCTCTTCCCCCATAACTCCTAGGGTGATGTCGATCAGCACAGAGCATCTGTGAGCTGATGTATCGGAACCGAGTCGCTGCACTTTTCTTCGGGTGCGCTGTGAGGCTACTCAGCAATACTGCATCAGCAGCAGTTCGAAAAGAGGCGGTGGCTGACTTCGCATGTATTGGAGGTGGCATGTGCTAGTCTGAGTAGTGTTTTGTGGTGTCCTGTGGTGTCACAGGTTCTACAACCTACAAGACCTGCCTCATGTTTTGGAGATGTTCTGACCCAGTCATCTGGCCATCACATCATTTGGTCCTTGTCAAAGTGCTCAGATCCTTATTGGAGGAACTCCAGGGAGGAGGGCACCTTTACATTAGGTATTATTAGTTAATAAACAGGTTGCAGTTTAACATGTTTTGAATCTCTGTGTCAGAAGAATCAGGTTAGAAGGATAGAAGGTAAAATAAATCTCCCAGGCAAAGAAAATGTAACCAGGTAACCTAGCCTATACCCATCACTGCATACACTTCCACACAATGCATACACCCAACAGTTGCTGAGTAGGCTTCTTTCTGCACCCAAAACACAAAAATCACATAGACTCCACACACACAGCATACACACATTCCCACTCACACACACACACCCTAATGAAACTGTGTCATCCCCGTTTCGCCCCCTCCATTCCCACAGTGTGCTGAGCTCATCATTGAGTAGGATCGCAAACACCTGCTAGTGGACAGGCAGACACAAACACACACACACACACACACACACACACTTATACACACAATTGGTGTAACTTGACAATTTGGGATGCGCAATCAGGGAAATTGTTCTTTGGAAATGTGTCACAAGTGAAATCACCCCATAGGAGACATTTAACAGGGGAAATTACTCAGTGAAGTGCTGTGGGTATTCTTGCTAGGCTAAAGGTTAGCCCTTGTGCAGGACAGCAGAACTATACTGTAAAACAACACTGTAAAATGCCTCCCCTACATGAAACATTATCTATCAGCTGAGATACTTAAATAAATAATATGTTATGTTTACCAGTACTTTATTTCTGCTGGAAAGACCCTAGAAAGATCCTCAACTTGAAAACACAACACAGCAGCAGAATAATATTGATTTGTGTAAATTAGCGCTGTTAGCAATCAAAACAACCAGCTAATATTTAGCTTGGTCTGAAATTGACCTAGAGCACATTACTGCTGTCCAGTGAAAACCATTTCTGTCTGCTTTTAGTTTTTTACATCACTTGAACTCTGTGGCTGTTTTGTATACTATATAAATAACTATGGATAAATAGGCCAATATAAATGCTCTAAAATAATGAGGAAAATGTTTATTTGACATTAACTTTTATTCAAAGTTTAGAAAATAATTTGCCCTTTCTGTAAAGTCACCGTTTTGGTGATACTTCTTTTTCATTGGACAGCGATGATATTGACCACTCTTTAAAAATAAGAGATGAGTTCCATTTTCAAAGTTTATTGGTTGGCAATCATAAGGGCTCAAGCCTCAAGCACTGATTACCAGGTTTTTATACTCAAGTTAATTATGCCACCAAGTTTGAACTGGTTCGCTTGTGGTGAGAACATGATCTGGTCTCTATCTGACCCAGCTATCAAATATACTTCTTTTTTTTATTTGGCTAAACTGCTGATAAGGTGCAGTTTAATCTGATATATTAGCAAGGTAATATACTGCTATAAACAAATGCCGTCTCTGCTGCTTCATGCTGTTTACATGCGCGGTATGTGCAACTTTGTGCTGCACGTCCTATTGGAAACACTGTGTTTAAAAGCGCAGCATCAAATTTTCAGCGTTTTGTGTTAAAGCTGTTTCAAACTGCACAGATACACATGGAACACAGAAGCTTCAAGCTATAATGACTTTCTTGCTCCCACGCCAGACAGCTCTGACCAATCAGAGGAGACAGTGTGCTTGTGCGGTTTATTGGTGCACATTTTGGTGCATTTAGGTTTATGCCTAAATGTGAAACCAGACTAAAAAGACTGAGAAAACTTTCCAAGTAAACAAACTCATCAGCTGATCCGGACCATAGAAACCAACTACAAGTGTAAAAACGCCCTTTAATACTCAGCAAATTAAAGTTCTAACTTAGAAATCCTTCCAACCAAAAATTTAAAAAAGTTTTCTCTATCCAATTTATCATGCATTCTTTGTTCCAGCTCCCCATGTTGGTTTTATCTCCCCTTAAACAAAAGTATATGCAAGTATTTTACATGACACCACTTATATAAATATAATTCCATTCTTACATTCATTCTTTTATTTACATTTAAATACTCACTTTAAAAGCTTGCGATTAATTGCAGTTAATCAAAGAATATTGTTGTGAGTAATCGGATTAATTTTTTTAATCGATTGACACCACTAATTATAACACAAATAATAGCAAGGTTTTCTGAAATTGCCTAATTAATAATAGATTTGGATCTACAAATGTAATTTTAATTTGCGTTTTTGAGCTAAAAATGGCAGGCTGTAGTAGAAAATATATGCCTATGAATTTTCATATATGTAAAAAAACAATATTCCTCTCTCTCTCTCTTTCTCTTTCTCTATATCTCCACAGGGTGAACAAGGGCCTGAGGGAAGTTCTGGTGCCAAAGGCTATCCTGGCAGGCAGGTGCAGTAGATCTTCTTCTGCTGTGAAGTGTGTGTGTGTTTGTGTGCATGTGTTTGTCTGATTGTGGGTGTGTCCACCTGTGTTGTTTTGTGTGTATGTCCTAATTTGGGTGTCTGTAGAAGTGTCTTTTTATCTGTTTTTTCCTGACAGTTGATTTTTAGGTTTTTACACTGATCAGCCATAACATTAAAACCACTTACTTATGTAAAATTAGTAACTGGTTATTAGGCTCCAATTGCACCTGAAAGGGTGGGATATATTAGGCAGCAGCAGGTGAATAATTAGTTATGGATAACAGACAAACATTGGTGGTCAGTGGTCAGTATCTTCCAAAAGTGCTCCAGAAATATCTGGTGAACCTGGTTTTGGGTGCCCTTGGTTCACTGACGTGATCCATAGAGACCTCTCCTCACAACTTCGAGGATGTATAGGATTTTCTGCTAATGTCTTGGTGCCACATACCACAGGACACCTTCTGAAGTCTTGTGGAGTTCATTCCTTTGTAAATGTATGATATTTATGTCGTCCATTCATATGGAGAGGATACCTGTCATTTGTGTAGTGATGAGTTACTGTCAATAGCAGCAGGAGGTGTAGTTGAGTGTAACCAGAAGCAGACTGATTAAAGATCAAGATGTTTGCAGATTCGGAGAGGAAGTTCAGGAACTGCTCAGGGATTAAAGCTGTGTTCAGCTCTAACTGTTTTAATGTTTAAACATTTCAGGCCTGCTTTGAATATCCTGTTTTTTATTGAGTTTGGAACTGCGGCAGTGTAAAAACCAAAAAGTTCCACAGCAAAATCTTTTCTATTCATTTCTGCATCTTGAAATCATAACGGCGGCGGTAGAACGTCTGCGTGATCATTAAAACAAGGAAGCTCCATTCTTACACCTTCGTCCATAAAAGGGAAGGAATTATTTAGTTGTTGTTTTTTTCCTCTGCCTTTTATTTCTAAAATGATAGAAGACAGAATGTAGAGAAAATGTCACCACAGTTCAGGCATGAAGGCTCCATGCTGTGTAGCCTGGTTGGAATTTACTCTAAGGCCTTAGGACAGCTCCAGTCGTAGTAATTCGAAGTTCCATGTGTATTTTTGTACTTTTTCACTCATCTCACTGTGCTTGTGACAAGCTGATGAGTTAATTAAATTCAATTTTGTTTATATAAAGTTTTTTACAGCAAATGTTGTCACAAAGCATCTTTACAGAGATACAGGTCTAAGCCTCTTAAGAGTAAACACCGCAGTGATAGTGCCAAGAGTGCCAAGACGGTGGTGGCAGCAACAGTGGCAAGGAAAACTTCCTTATACTGAGGGAAAGAAACCTTAGGAGGACCCAAACTCAGTGAGAGAAACCCATCCCCCCTACCTTGACCTGGACAGTTAAATCAGTCTTAAGGTGCTTTCACATCTACCTTCTTTGTCTGGACTTTCAGATTCAGTTTCAAACCAATCAGTATGTTCCAAGCCAAAGTAGCAGATAAGAAAGGAGCCACAAACCACGGCCCAGACCAAAGGTCTCAGGCTGGATCTGCTGAACCATGGTCCAGTTCATTTGCCACGTAAAATCAATCTTCCAGATGGTTTGAACCTTCAGATCAATTGCAGGAAGTTCAGTCAGTATTTAAACAAACATGAAGAAAAACTCCCTTTGGTGTGCTGGTGTGTCATGCAGCAGTATGGACACAAAAACTCACACACAATTACACGGTTGACATATTGTACAAAAAATCGACATTTATCATGGACAATTTGATAATTGTGATATGTGTTTATTTGTATGTATTCAAATGCAGCTTTGCAAAAAATATAAGAGACCACTTCAAAAGGATAAGTTTCTTTGATTTTACCAAATTGAAAACCTCTGGATTATAATCAAGAGGAAGATGGATGATCACAAGCCATCAAACCAAGCTGAACTGCTTGAATTTTTGCACCAGGAGTGACACAAAGTTATCCAAAAGCAGTGTATAAGACCTGTGGAGGTAGAACACGCCAAGATGCAAAAAAACAGGGTTGTTCCACCAAATATTGATTTCTGAACTTTTAAAACTTAATGAATATGAACTTGTTTTATTTGCATTATTAGAGGTCTGAAAGTTCTGCATCTTTTTTGTCATTTCAGCCAATTCTCATTTTCTGCAAATAAATGCTCTAAATAACAATATTTTTATTTGGAATTTAGAAAACATGTTGTCCATAGTTGTATAGAAATAAACAACAATGTTAATTTTATTCAAACATATACCTATAAATAGCAAAATCAGAGAAACTGATTCAGAAACTGAAGTGGTCTCTTAATTTTTTCCAGAGTGGCACATAACAGTGAATTGTATTTTAGCCAGTCATGCAATGACCCAATCAGTGCTGTCTTTGAAAGGGTATAATTGCTTTTGGTCTTAAAATGACAATAATGTTGTTTATTGCAATAATTTCTGGTATGATATATCATCCACAAAATATTCTTATTATGACAGACCTACATTTAGGTAAAATAAATGAAATTGTCATAGTAAAATGGTCACTGACCATCCTCTCTCTCTCTCTCTCTTTTTTGTTTTAGGGGCTTCCCGGACCTATAGGTCCTCCTGGGCCAAAAGGTGTGCGGGTGAGTGTAGTTCAGTACTTTCGTCACTTTGTCACTGCTAGAACACCTTCAGTGCTTTTGCCTTTGCAACACCAGTGCTGTGGTCTATGGTGGACATCATAAATGTTCTCCACATGTCTGTTCCTCTCTGCCTCTGGCTCTCAATTCAAAGTGATTTGACCTTGACTCTATTATACAGCTTTTATTACCTGATCTCTCTCACTCTATCCCATCTCTCTATCTCTTTCCATCCTCCTGTCCTGCAGAGACTACAGCATGTCAAATTGCCCTGACTGCTGTTAAAGTCATAAAACTGTGTGTGTGTGTGTGTGTGTGTGTGTGTGTGTGTAGTCCCCATCCACAGCCCTGTGTCCTTTCTGATGTACACAAATGCAATTTGTATTGCAGCCACCACTGTTCCAGCGCATATGGAAAATGTTGTGTACACACTCTCTCTCTCTCCCTCGCACACACACACACACACACACACACACACACACAGTGTCGTGTTTGTAGCTGAGCTGTATTAAAAGCTCTTTATCAGACTTGGCTCCGCCCCCACTGACTGGAATTTCCTGTTTAAAATCAGACTGAGGCCCTGCTGTCTTTAGCCCCCACCACCCCCAAACATACACACGCACACACACACACACACACACACACACACACAGGCACAAACACACAAACATACACACACTACGTACACACACTACCACTTGGGCTAACCTTTCATGACTGGTACACATAATTTTACCTCAGCCCTTAACATTGACATTAAAGGCACTCCTGCTGATGTTTTGTTGTCATTGCTTTTTCTATGTGTGTTGCCTGTTGTGTGTGATTATTATAAGTGTGTGTGTGTGTGTGTGTGTGTATTTGTGTTGTTTCGTATGTTTGATGTTATATTAAATTGATGTATGTGTGTAAAATCATCGTTACTTGTCAAGACTAGTTTTGGGGTGTCCAAATAGGTTGTGTTTTTTTGTGTGTGTTTGTATTTGTGTGTGTGTGCATGCTCATACATTAGCTTGTGCACGTGTGTGTATTTCCACTCCACAGTTTCCTCAGTGAGTCATCGTGTGTATCCCTGGTGTGAGGGTATGTGCCCTTGGACTACATTGTGGAGGCCAGCACCATGCAGTCCATGGGCATATACACTTTCCTCAAGGCCTGCCTCTACCTCTCCAGTGAGACCTCAACTCATCCAACCCAACAAACCCATATGTCCGTCTGTCAGTCCTTCCCATCTATGCATCTGTCCATCCTGCTTGTCCTGCATCTCCCCTTATTGCCCTGTGATAGAATGCTCAAGAATCTGTGTGGCCTCAAAATATGTTTCTGTTTCTCTCTTTGTCTCTCTCTCTTTCTCTGTCTCTTTCCCTTTTCTTTATATCTCCCTTTTCTTCTCTTTATACCTTCCTTTCTTTCTCTGTAGGGCTTTATTGGGATCCCAGGCCTGTTTGGTTTACCTGGACCTGATGGTGAAAGAGTAAGTTTTATTGCATTTGAAATTAATTTTTAAAACTCTAGTTTTTCATTTGCTGTTGCCGTAAAATAATATAATAAGGCCACAGGATAATATATAGAAGTAGTTTGGCCATTGCACAGTACATAGAGGCCACAAGATAAAATATGTAAGCCACACATTCATTTTCAGGGCCCACAAAATAATACTTTATAGTGATAGTGATAGTAAAAAACTACAGACAACATTCCTCCCTAATTCCAAATATAAACATTGTCATTTAGAGCATTTATTTGCAGAAAATGAGAAATGGCTAAAATAAAAAAATAGATGCAAAGCTTTCAGACCTCAAATAATGCAAATAAAACATGTTAATATTTATAAAGTTTTAAGATTACAGAAATCAATGTTTGGTGGAATAACCCTGGATTTTAATCACAGTTTTCATGTATCTTGGCATGAAATTCTCCTCCACCAGTCTTACACACTGCTTTTGGATAACCTTATGCCACTCCTGGTAATAAAATTCGAGCAGTTCAGCTTAGTTTGATGGCTTGTGATCATTCATCTTTCTCTTGATTATATTCCAGAGGTATTCAATTTGGTAAAATCAAACAAACTCATAATTTTTAAGTGGTCTCTTATTTTTTCCAGAGCTGTATGTAAGTGATTACAACATCAAATAAAGTAAAAAAAAGGCTACACAATATTTAAGCTACAAAATTAATTGCATTTCTTATCCATCCTCCACCAGTAAAGGTAATTTTCTGGCTACAGGATTGCTGCTGGCCATTTTTCTTATGATGGTCCATTCTGAGCATGGGAGGTTATATGGTAGTGTGTGTGGTACTGATATAAGTTGCAGTGGTGTTGCTGGGGTTGCCTGGAAAAAAGTGGATATGTTAACTTCCCAAACATATCCAGCTGAGGGAACCTCTGGAATGAGAGAGGATGATGATACAGATGTGTGCATGTGTGTGTGTGTGTAAATAGGGGGAGTGGAATGTACATGCAGCTGACCCTGAAGTTTAGTTAAGGGCATTTGAATGAGTCATATGATAACAGAAACAAACACACACACATACACTCAATGACCCACACATACACACATACACACACACACACACACACACACACAGAGGGTTTTCTGAAACACTCAACCAAATGCCTCCCAGTTCCATCCCCAGCACACACATATACACACTCAGAAACATAACCAATCACCAATCACACCTCCACTCTCTCTTCTCCTCTGATTACAGGGCAGTCCTGGTCCTCCAGGGAAGAGGGGCACGATGGGTACGCCGGTAATGTTTTGTCTTAACATACTTTATCAAGTCTGTGTGTGTGTGTGTGTGTGTGTGTGTGTGTGTGAGAATGTTTGGCCCAATCCCATATCAGCCCTTACCCCTTCCCCTCTGTATTGCACAGGCACGCCAAGTAGTAGGGAGGTCCTGATTCTTGTTAGGCTGTGATGAAAAGTGATGATTAGCACAATTTTACCATAGTTTAATGTGTATTAGGGGTGTGCCATATCATATCATAAGCGATAATATCGCCAACATTTTTGAATATCGTGAACGATATTATACCCTGAAATATCGTGCCATATTACCCACCCCTAATTATCACATCAGGGTAGTACTTTTTTGCTGTTTTAAGCAAACAAAAAATGTACACATTTCTCATTTCCTATTAAATATTTACTAGAGACAGATTATATCTGTCCCATATCACTTATTTTACTTTAATCCTGAATATATGGAGATATTTAGAGTGCATTATTATTAGTATCATTATATTCTGAACCGTTGATTCTGTTACAAATCTGCTAAAATTCTGGATTTTTTAAATATCTCAGTTAGAGGTGTGCAATATCATATTGTATACAATAATAAAATGTAAGTTTTGTTTTGTTGCAGTAGTGTATTTTTTTTTTGTCTTATCGCCAAGAGTATCGTTATCGTGATAATACCATGAAATATCGTGATATATTTTATCGCCCAGCCCTAATGTGTAGTTTTAATGTTTTATGGCTAAATTCTTCATAACAAGCATAAAATGATCGCTAGTAGTGTCTCAGTAGCTAGCTAACTAACTTTCCCGCTCCACCTTAAATGGTGCAAAAGAAAAATGAAATAAAGCTAATCAAAGTTCATTTCAGCTCCCCATCTCAGAGGACTTAAGGAATGGACAATAATAATTAATTTCTGCACCTATCTCCCCCCTTTCTGAAGATACAATACAATTTCTTTAAAGTTAACTAGTTAACCACCAGCTAGGTTATTGAACTTTAGTGCTCCTGATTACGTATAGGGTGTTTGAAGGGTTGTCCCAATTCTTAAGGGAAGGATTTCACTTAAAAACAACACTTGAAAACAAAGGGCTAGGGGTAAGTGGTAGGGCCAAGGGGTGAAATGGGATTGAGCCTTAGTGTCTGTGTGCAACAAAGAGTGTGAAAGAGACTGAGCATGAGAGGCTGTGTTAGCATGTTGCTGTGTCTTTAAGTGATGTATTCAAATGTGAATAAGTATCAGTGTATGTGCGTGTTTGCGTATATATATAGTACCAGTCGAAAGTTTGGACCTTTGGACCTTTTCTCATTCTCATTCATTTCATTTTCTAGCTATTCTTATTGCATTACTTTATGTAGTATTATAATTTATTATTAATCATGATATATTGCCATCAGATTCCCTCAATTCTGTCTATATTATTGCATTAAACACAGATATACCAAAAATTGGTATGCTAATCCAGGGATCGGCCTGGGAACACTTACACCCTTATTAGTTGTGAGGTGTTGTGAGAAAGGTGGAAGACGGGCCAGCATGCTTGTTGCGTTCAATGCAGAAAGCCCTACATGCAAAAGTCATGGGACACGGTACTAGGCCCTTGTTCTTTGACTTTCGGCAGGTCGTTGTAGTTACAGTAGCATGTAACGCTAAATGTTTTGGAACCCCTGGTCAGAGTGTTACTCTGAATGGTCTACCAAAGGCATGGAGTTTAAGATTTAAGATGTATTTAATATGTAATTCAATATTACTTCTTTATTTATAACTTGTACAGTATAGAAATACTAAAAACAAAAGTTTGTGTATCTTGCATGGCCTGTAGACTTTTGCTGAATTATTTTTTTCCCCAATTTTTAAACGCATGTTCTTGCACTTGCCTTGTGTCGCATTATTAAATATATCATAACACATATTTGAATATAACTAGTGCAAAACCCTGTGTTTCTGTTATTTGAGAAATAAGATGAGAATATAAAAAAATAAAATCCTTAAAAGCAAATAAAAAAAAAGTTTTAAAACATTGAGTGTTTTGAGAATCTATTTTCTCTGCCTCTGTCTCTCTTTTCTAAAGGGTTTTCCGGGAGATTTTGGAGAGAGGGGTCCACCGGGAGCTGACGGGGAGCCAGTAAGTTAAACTCCACCTTGATGTCATTCATCTTTTCTATCCCAGTCCTTCTATTTCCCTGTCTCTCCCCCCTTTTCCTTTATACTTTGATTATGTCTATTTTATTTTCTCTTCTCTCTGAATAGTGCCAGTCAGCACATTATCATAGAAAATCTAAGGAATTAAGGAGACAGCAACACACACACACACACACACACGCACACACACTAGAGATAATGAGAATTGCGTATGTCTGCACATATGTCCAAGATTCTTTAGTGTTGGTTCTGTACCCCAAAACATGTTTAGCCTGACACTTGTGTGTGTATCTGTGTGTGTGTGTTGTTCTGGAAGTTATTGATGGCTTTAATAGGACTCCAGCATTCAGACCGCTGTGTTTTACACCACACTCTGAAATAAAACGCTGCTATTTCACTTGGCCACACTTAGTTTTCCATTAGCCAACACATCGCTTAACTACAAACACACATATCGCACACTGCGCACACACTCCATTCAGAGTTTTAGAAGACACTTCATATATTTACTGTGTTCACTGATCAGCCGTAACTTTAAAACCACTGCAAGGTGACGTGAGTAACCTTTATCTTTATCTGCCTTCAGTGGTTCCTTTCAATTGGTGGATATAAGAGACATCAAATAAACAATCAGTTCTTGATGTTGAAGTTTTAAAAAAAAGAAAAAAGAGCAAAAATTAGCCAAAATGATGGTTAGATGACTGAGTCAGTACATCTATAAAACAGGTCTTCAGTGGTTTCCTTGTATGCAGTGGTCAAAACCTGCTCCAACAAAAGGGCTCCAACCTGTGAACCAGAGGCAGGTTCATGAGGACCCAAGGGTTTTTCTGAATCTGTTATAAGGGCCTGATATCTGCTTAAGGTCTGATTATACTACCTCATCTGTTAAACATGGTGGTGGAGGTGTTCTGAATCTGCAGGGATTTTTTTCCCCTTACCCACAAAGTGTGTTTATCAAGATTGTTTATCAACTTTTCCCAAATATATTCAGTGATGTTGAGGTCTGGAGTTCGGTGTGGTTTGATGTTTCTTTTTAGTTTTCTCAATAAGAGCTTCTTGATTAGCTCCACATTCTTTCGGACTTACAGTGTAAAGTCTTCTTAGTATTTTTGAAGTGAAAGCATCTATGGATGTATGTTTTTTAAATCTCTCTTAAAGGTCTCATTCCATTATTTTTTCATTCATTTTAAAATGTCTAGTTGTGGTCTCTAGGATGAATGAATTAGGGGTCTCTGAAGAAAGACAGGACACTACCTCCCTCCCCCCACAGTCAATTATACAGCTCTAAACTTAAAGGACAAAATGTTTCAGAGATATACAGCCTTAGTTAAAGATATAGCACTGAGTGCTAGATAACATTAACCCTTAAACTTCACTTAACGTCACTTCACCTCCCCCCATCTGCCAAGAAAAAGTGGATTTTAGCAGAAGGAGACCTTTAAAGATAAGGTGCTGTTTATTTGATAGGGAAAGGTTTGCAGCTCTACCTTACAAAGAAGTACTTTATTATTTTTTTTACTGTAAATTCAGTCGATCGGTCTTTCGAACAGTACTCTTCACACATGTAGTATAATGCTAAAAGGGGTTTTGTGTAACATTCACCATCTGACTCCTCCCACCTTTCAGAAACCCTACTCTGATTGGTCTGATTTAACGAGGCCGCATTCAAGCGAGGCCCCATCTCAGGAAGCGTTTAGATGTAGGCTTCTAGTCTCTGGCCTTCAGTGGAAACAGGAAGTGCTGCATTGCACACATTCTTATTTCCTGCCTCCAGCCATCCCTCCATTCCTGAAAGGAGGAGTGAAGCAGCCTTTTCATCCTTCCGTCACACCAGGGAGGGAGGAGGAAATGGGTTCAGCACGGCATGGCAGAGCCAGCAACAGACCGGCTCTGTGTGCTAAAACTCAAACCCACACACATACACACACAGTGCACACCTAGTATACACACACACACACACACACTCTCTCTGAAACACATACTTGTATAGGCAGTGAGGTGTGTATGAACATATAACCGTTAAAGCTAAAAGTGTTCTAATTACTCAAAACTGAAACTTCAGTTGCTGTGTGCTGAAACATGAACCTTCACCTCATAATTACTCTCTCTTTCTCTCTTGCTCTCTCTTTCTTTCTCGCTCTCTCTGCTCTTTCTCTCATTCTCAGGGTGTTCTTGGTGCCTCCGGCCCCCCTGGAGTTCTCGGCCTCATCGTGAGTATATCAGCCCTCCTCAATTTGGTGTTTTAAAAGACCAGAGTAATGATGCAAATAGGAAATCCTACACTTTTTAAGGTGAAATTTGGAGCAGGGCAGGACAGTACAGAGTAGTTCTTTTTACAGCAGCATTATGTTGAAATCTTACCTCAAAATATTAACTTTACACTGCAATAGAGAGAATGGCATATTGATGAAACTATGGAGTGTTGCATGACCCAAATTGTATCAGTGTAAGAACCCTGCTCTTCTGTAATATTACTCTCCTACTCAGTCCACATGCTTCTTTCACTTCAGATGTTGCTTCTGTATCTCTCAGCTTGTCAACAAATGCACGTGTACAGCTGATGTGTAATAATGACAGTGGACTAAAAGTTATTTACCCTTCTAATCCGTAGTGTGGCTAAGGAGCAAAAAAATGCAATTCTCAAGTGAATCTGTGGAGGGTGACCTCAATGTAAAGCAAGTGTTATCTAGTTATTGCAAACAGGATATAAGGATAAAATGAAATCTAAGGATAAATCTAAGAATTGGTTTAGACCAATTCTTTAGAGGAATAATGTGTGGTTTATGAGAAACAGTGGTTTATTATTAATATTTAAAGAACAGGCCCTTAAAGGTGAACTCCAGTGTAAAATAGACTTTTGATGTAGTAACAAATTGTTAAATAGCCCACCTCCACTCTACTGCAGCTTTCTGAGATCCAGCAATTTTGTGCTTTTTGCCCTTTACAAAGGGTGCTTTGGGGCATCCACTTGCCCCTGCAGATAAATCGCTTTTAACACCGTTATCCAGGCTCAAAATAGCCCCACACCTCCTTGGTGGAATCCGGAGAGCCCTAACATTCAAAAGGAGGCATTAATAACTTTAAAAGTGCACAAGAATTTTTTTTAATAAGATGCTTGTACACTTTTAAATTTCTTAATGCCTCGTTTTAAATGGCAGGGCTCCAGATTCTACCAAGTTGGAGCTACTTTGAGCACGCATTGTAAAGAGTTCTGGGCAAAAAGAACAAAATTAATAGATCTCAGAAAGCTGTGGGAGAGCGGAGATGGGCTAGGCAACCAATATGTCTGATCTGAACAGGGCCGAATGATGTTATCTCCATTTCTCTCCACCAGGGTGACATGGGCCCAGCTGGACCAGTTGGTTTACCAGGATTGGACGGACTGAAGGTTAGAAGATTACTCAAACACATGCCATAAATATTGGCTATCTAATTTGTATTTGACGCTGGTTTCATTGCGTCCGAGATGGGTGTAACCTGTGTCTCGTGTCTTTTGCCCCAGGGAGTTTCCGGGAATATGGGCGAGCCTGGACTGAAAGGTGATAAGGTGATCTGAATGCTCTTATTGGCCTGTTATTCTGCAGCATGTGATGGAAATGCACCCACTCTACTCCTCCATTGACTGGCCTATGTTGAGCATGTGCTTTCAGAGTTTCCCCTCTTGGTCAGCTAGTGTAGAAAATGCCCTGAAAGCTGTTTTATACATGTGTGTAGGATGATATTTACACCTATCAGCCATAACCACCACAAGATTCATTGCTAAAGATGATACAGTTATATTCTGTAGCAGTTCAGGTTTCTCTTTCATGACACCACTGCAAACAAAGTCAATGGTGGTTTGCTGACAAACAGCCATGACCATCCTGCATTTTTCAGTCTAACAATGTGGCCCCTCTTAAAGTCTTTCAGCTGGGACAAAAGTCATGCATCATAGAGGCATGACTAATAGTTAAAGATCTCTCACCAAGAGGAATACTACACAAAAGTAGCCTCTGAGTACCTTCTCTTAGGGCAGCAGGGGAAACACCTGTAATCATTTACATATCTGCCTGCCAAATGTAACTGCATGCCAAGTTTTGCAGCAAATCTAGGATGTGTATTTTTTGTTAGTGTATTGAGTTTATTAGTTAGCAAGTGAACAGTTACTTCTTGAAGTTAATGTGTTATAGCAGGAAAATAGACAACCATAAGAATTATGAGGGCCAAATTATACACCATCACGCAGGGTCAGTATATACCTAAAGTGCCCCAAGGACAGATGTTTTAATGTTATGGCTGATTGGTGACTGTCTTGACCAGTTGACAGTGTGTTATTCTCTTTGCTAGGTATTAAAGTGCTCAATCTTTAGGGATAAAGAATCACTGTGCAGGACTGTGAAGACGTATGAATTCTCCCTGACTAAGAAGATTACCTCTCTCTACCTCAATCACCTTCTCCTTTCTCTCCCACTTTCTCTTTCTCTTTCTCCTACTTTCTTACTCCCTCAAGGGTGATGTTGGGCTTTCTGGAGATCAAGGAGAACCAGGCTTCCAAGGAGACAAAGTGAGTGGTAGATTTAGGTTGAATTGTGACCCATAGCGTAGATCTATTTTAGTTGTGTCTAGAATAATCACTTTGATTTTATTGTATTTATTTGTCCCAGGGTGTCCAGGGTTTACCAGGGTTGCCAGGTCCACGAGGAAAACCAGGACTTCAGGTAAGCTTTTGTCTGTAAGCTCTTCAAGTTTCCACTAACATCTGCCAAGCAACAACCTAGTAATCCCTTACCAACTTCATAGCAACTTAATATTAACCACTTAGCAACACCACAGCAACCACCATTGATACCATAGCAACACCCTAGCAAGCCAGGCATTCACCTAGTAACACGCTTACAAACAGCCAGCATCACCATAAAAAATTAAACATGGGATAGCATAGAAACCACCTGGGATACCATAACAAACATAACAGCATAACACCATAACAGCCACCTAGTAGCACACTAAAAACCAGTAAGAAATTCCACACCAACCAACAAGGCAACCATCTGCGATACAATAGCTAGTGCAAGGCACCCACCTAGCAACACCCTAGCAACCACTTAGCAACACCCTAGCAGCCACCTTGCAACACCCTAGCAACCACCCGGCATCACCATAGAAAACCACTTCATGGGATAGCATAGAAACCACCTAGTAACACCCTATCAAACACTTTGGCCTAGTTTTGGATTGACCTAATCTTTATACTGGGTGCTAAAACCACAGGTTATATAGTCTATACATACAATACAGTATTCTTAGCCAACAGACTTCTAGCAAACATGGCATTTCTATTCTCTGCTGACCATGTATGTCTTTCTGTGTGTGTGTGTGTGTGTGTGTGTCTTCCAGGGTAGAATAGGAGAGAGGGGACCTGACGGGGTGCCTGGTCCACCGGGTCCGGAAGTACGGCCAAAATCATAAATGGTTAAAAACATACACATTCAGTGGCATGCAAAAGTTTAAGTGTAATTCTCCTCAACATTTTAAGCAAGATTAGTGTGTTTTTATTTTGCTGTACAATTAGAGTAAAATCATGAGCATAAACTCCTCAAACCATGTAGTTAACAGTGACTTTACATACAGTAATTTGTCCCAACACTCAGGAGCCATTAGCGTCTCTAAGCATTTGCCTAGCACTCTGAACGTTAAAATAGCAGATGTCCTTAGAACAGGAGAAGATGTCTCTGAGTGGTCCAGCAGGCTAAGTGCTGCCACTATGATCAGGAGATCGCTGGTTCAAATCCTGTTCATGTAGTTTGCCATCAGCTGCCGGAGCCCTGAGAGAGCACAATTGACTTTGCTCTCTCTGGGTGGGTAGATGGCCCTCTCTCCCCACATCACTCCATAGAGTGATGTCTGCAGCACAAGGCGTTTGTGAGCTGATGTATTGAAACCGAGTCGCCGTGCTTTCCTCAGAGCACGCTGTGATACTGCTTGGCAATGATACATCAGTAGCAGTTCAAAAAGAGGCAGTGGCTGACTTCACATTGGAAGAGGCATGTGCTAGTCTTCACCCACCTGGTGTTTGGGCATCATCAGGTTGCAGTTTCCTCAGTTCCTAATATTACAACAAAATGACAGCTGGAACAGAGAAGGTCATGCTAGTTCTGGAAACACTTTCAGTTACTGCTTGTAGGATTAATAGAAAGGCATGTCAGGACCAATATTTGACTTTAAAATATCTTTAAAAAGATTGATTAGACTCTGTAGTAGGGGTTCACTTTTCTACAATATAGCAATAGCTATAACATTTTTCTTTTATTTTTATTCACTTTGCAATTAACTAATATTTTGACTGAGGTGTTCACACATTTGCATGCCACTCTACACAATACCATTCACTTTCACGTCTGTGTGTTTCATATGATGTGTTTTTGAGCTAAAACCCACCCATACATCTTGTGGGATTTGTTGAATTCAGGGTTTTCCTGGTGACATCGGACCACCTGGACAAAACGGCCCTGAAGGACCAAAGGTTAGTATGTTTTATGACAGGTGTGTGCTTGGTTAATGAGCATATTTACTATAGGTCTACTGTAACAGCCCCTCAAAGGCCCTTCTGTAAGTGAATGTATGTTTGTGTTTGTTCATTCTCCCCACATAGGGCAAAATCGGAGCAAGAGGGTTACCGGGACCTCGTGGGGCTTCAGGACTAGAGGTGTGTAAAATAACGAAACAAACTATGCTGAATTGTCTAGTTCATAACAAATGTGGTGATTAGTCGTTTTGCTGTCTGTTAACAGGGAGAGGAGGGACCTGTTGGACCACCTGGGCCGGCGGGACTTGAGGTGAGCTTCTAAAACAGTTCATAAAATAAAAGAGAGGATCAGCATGGGTCTCACCATAGCTGTGAGTGTACGTGTGAGAGTGTGTTGGCAGGGGGTCCAGCAATGTGTTGACACTGGACTGAACTGATGGTTTTGATTCTGAGCATTTTTTTGTTTTTACTCTGTTTAATACAGCGATGCAATAGCAGTACCTGCATTAAACCACTAGATGGCACTGTATAAAGCCCACATTTTAAAAATGGCTGCCAGTATCTTGGCATGAGCGTGTCTGTCCAGTCCTGCTTCAGAGAGCTGAGTTACATGTTTGCTAGATTAGCAGTAAAATTTGAAACCAAACTCTGCAGGATGCTCATCTGGAGCTTTTCACTTATTTTCTTCGCTCATCTTATACCTGTTATTCTGCTGGTTCCTGTGTCAGAGTACCTCTCTGGGATTAGGTTTGTGTTTTTGAGATTAAATCTTCTTGGAATCCTGGAGGGCCAGTGTCTAGCAGTTTAGATGGTTTAGATGGTTTTCCTTGCTCAAACACACCACCTACACCTGCTAATGAACAGACAATTTGATCTAGGTGTGTTTCCTGATTCTGAAAAGACTTCTATAGAATAAAGTCTGACTCAACCTCACATCTAAAGAGAAGTCACAGACTTTTTAGTCACAGACACCTCGCAGGCTAAGATTTGACAAATACTTGCAAATCCAGAACAGTATTTTCACACCTTTCACACAGTCTGTACCAGAGGCTAAACCATGGTTCAACTGTTTGTTATAAGGTGTATATTTGAAACCGGTAGATTTTATTTCACACTGCAGTTTAATGAGTGGACAAAAGACCATTGCTCCGCCCTGTCATCAACATCAACATCTACAGTAATTGGTTTGGAGAATGCTGACAGTTGTCTTTCTAGATGTTGTAAAAAATCAAGCTCGCTTGCAGAATTCGGGTAACTGGTTACCCTTGGATTTTTTTTATTTCTGTTTACAAATAAAGGTTGGCACCTATACTGTTACTTGATGCACCTGCATGTAAAGGGGAGTTGAATTCTTCTTCTATTGTTTAATGAGGCGCAATAATGTTCGGCCTCAGTTTCCTGTAATACTCATCAAACCATCAAAACGTTTTTTTCACATTGACTATCGAAAATCCCTTATATTCTGTCCCAGTAAAAATCTGAAGGTCTTAACCAAGCAAGATAGGCGTGAAAACTCTCCTGAAATCATCAGCTGTTACTCTTCTACTCTCTCATTGTTGAACCGTATGACCATTATGTTACTTAATGGAGAAGGTTGTATAAAGAAAAACTTCTGAAATCTTTTAAATGTCAACTTTGCAGGAGAAGGAAAAACTCTTCTTAACTTACTTACTTGGAAGTCAGTATCAAACTGTTTTATTCTAAGGTATTTTGTTTGTAGCATTTTTGTTTTCCATTTGTCTTAAAAATTGAACACAGTATAAAGAACAACTGGCAGATGCACATGAAGGTAAAATTTGAAAAACAACACAAATATGGAATTAAGTTTTTTTTTCAGAAATGTTTCTTATCGTTGAGTGTTAAAAGGTAAAATTAGCTTGGAAGAGTGGTCTGCCGTAGTCTTTTCAGGTCTTTTGGGGGATTGCCCAAACCAGCAAACATGCCTTACATAACATGGATCATCTCTCTCCTTTTCTTCCCCCCTTTTTTTTGGTTGTTCTTGTTTTTCATCCGGAACCAGCACGTCTTTGGCCAGCCCTTGCTTTGGGGTTCTGGAGGTCTGCCATCATTCTTTACTCTTTCCTTTTCTTTTGCTCTTTCAGGTATCTGTTTTCCTCATTCCCTTCTTTCTCATATTGTCTCTCAGCACCCCTCTCTCTTTCTCTCTCTCTCTCTCTCTCTCTCCCTGTCTGTTGTATGGTCTGTAACGTGATATGTCGGAAGCGGTATTTCATCGCGTTCCAGTGACCACAGTTCTTCTGCTTTTCTACTCAACATGAGCCACTCACATGGTTGTGGGGGACTTTGAAAACAGAATCACATATATCATTAGATTGGACAATATGTGAGTGTTTGCGTGTGTGAGTGTGTGTACTATAAAATTTTAGATGTGCCTTGACACAGGTCAGGGAATTCTAATTCCTAATGCCATTGGTCTAAAATTTCAGGTAGTTTTGTTCCAGAAAAAAAACAGATCATAAAACAAAAACATTTGATCCAGGTTAAGTCTCTCTCAATGTAAAGCTGATCATAACACCAGGATGCTTTCAGAAAATGTTTCTCTTGAGACCTGAAATGCTGTGTTTGCTTTTGTTCAAATGAACTGATATATCACTCCATCTCCCTTTTGTCCACTTTCCTTAGGGTACTATGGGCAAGAAAGGTTTTCCAGGGAAAGTCGGGCCTGAAGGAGTTAAGGTATACCTCAAATATACTAAAACAACAGACATACCATCAGAAACACAAAAAAATATGTACATGTATTTTTTTTTATTGAAGGTGCCTTGAAATGATACACCACCCTGTGACACCAGGTAGAGAGGAGTGACGCGAGCCGAGTTAAAAATACAGACAGGTTTATTAGCAGGAAGGCTAACAAGTACTGCTAATAGAATAACCAGGCAAACAATGATCTCACCGATAACCGAAGACGTAGTCAAAAATACAGTCCGAGTTCGAAACCGAGAAACAGTCCAACCATACAACAAATCCAATAAGGGCAAAACAAAAGACATAAACCGATAATCCGAAAACAGGGTCGTAACGAGAAGGCAAAAACAGTAAACAGGAAAACGCTTAGTATGCAACATGAGTCGGCAATACCTCGCGGTGTTTGTTTACAAACGGATGCCTTAAATACAGGATCTAGATAAGAATGAACCGGAAGTAATTTAGAACACAGGTGAATCAGAGCGTCGGAGCGTAACGCGATTGGGTGAAGGTGAAAGGTTATTATTGACGTCATAATCAGGGGAATTCTGGGAAATGGAGTCTGGTAGTGTGGAAGTAGAAACAGGCTGCGGGACACACCCTGAACCCCCAAGAGAAATATGGTCTAGTCTAATTAATGAAATGGTAAAGCACAAAGGCAACTTTAGGTGAATATGGCATTACTGATCATGAAGAGAAGTTCATCACATCCAGACTCTGCTGGTTATGTAAATAAAGCAACTAGACGACTTCTACTAGAGAAAGGCCTGGAGGACGGTAGCTACTGGACTAGACCAAACCACATATCATAAAAGCTATTCCGAGCCATTATCTACCTCGAAAACAGACTATATTACCTACTAGTAGAAGTTTGGGATGTCATCCTTCATCACATTTGCCAGCAGATGTTGCAGCAAGGACTGTAGATCCTGTACAATCATAGGTTACCAAAAGCTTGTCTCATAAATGCTTGATTTGGATAAATCTGGAGACAGGCCAAGGATATGTTACAATCTGCAGAAGACATTACTTGAAAACCCATGACCGTGGGTACCGGAGCCCTGAGAGCGCACAATTCGCCTTGCTCTCTATGGATGGATAGATGGCACTCTCTCCCCACACCACTCCAAAGTGTGATGTCACATCTTTGAGCGTCTGTGAGCTGATGTACCGAAACTGAGTTGCTGCGCTTTTCTCCGAGCACGCTGTGATGCTACTCAGCAATACTGCATAAGCAGCAGTTCGAAAAGAGGCGGCGGCTAACTTCACATGTGTCGGAGGAGGCATATGCTAGTCCTCACCCTCCTAGTGTTGGGGTTTCACTAGTGGTAGTGGGAGTCCTAATAAGTGTTTGGTAATTTACTGTGTGAATTGAAAAAAAAAAGAAATAAAAGTATGAAAAAAAAACAATGCTGTCAACTTGACAAAATGTTGTGTCGTATAGTGTGTTGCATCTCTAGCAGTCAACAATCTTTCACCAAGAGGTCCACTACCCAATAGTAGCCTTTTTTTAAAGCAGCAGGGGAAGCACTTTGTGGCTCGACCCATCTCTTTTCAACAAGTGTTCTATATGTTAAGAAAATGCGTACAATTTTAGGGCTCTTTTTAATTAGTTCCAAATACACACTATTGTCAACCAGAGCAGTTAGTCCAGTTATATACCATGCACACTTAAACAAAACACTGATCATCTCTTTTAGGGCGAGCAAGGAGTCACCGGAAAGGCTGGGCCAATGGGAGAGAGAGTGAGTGTTTCATACTCTGCACAAAGACTAAATACTTATTACATTATTGTGAACATGTGAACATGCTGATTTTTGTGGGTGTGTGTGTTCATAGGGTTTAGTTGGTTTCGTTGGTCCAGTGGGGGAGCCTGGATTGGCAGGGGAAAAGGTAAGAGGATGTATTTATACATCAATACATACTGATCTATGTACTCTATGTGTAGATATACATTAATATACAGTGTATTGATTGTACAGCTAGCAGTTAGCATGTTAGCATTACTGAATCAGGCCTGAATTTTGTGTTAACTGTTCCAGGGTGATCGAGGGACAATGGGTTTGCCAGGACCACCAGGAGAGAAAGGATCTGAGGCAAGATCACACTGACATGTTACATATGCAAATATGTACTTCAACTACATCAAAGTATATTCATTTTAAGACCTGTTTGTATGTTTCTTTAATTTCAGGGACATCCAGGTACTCCAGGAGAAAGCGGCCTTCCCGGCCCACCAGGTCCTCCGGTAAGTGATAACAGAAACTTCTAGAATTTTAATCGATGTTTAGAAACACATGGGATTGATGGAAACGTACAACAATGTAATGCATTGTGAATGCATGATAACATGACTTAATAACTAAGCAGTCCTATTAGGCAGCAACACAGCAGGTAAGATCTATGAGCTTTAACATCGGTCACTGTCATACACAATATTGACAAAAGTATTGAGATACCTGTTTCTTCATTGTTTCTTTAGTAATCAAGAGTATTAAAGAAGTTCATCATACTTATGTTGAAGTAAATGTCTGTATTGTCTAAGGAAGATTTTCTACTAAAACAAAGCACAAAAAGTGAGGAAAGTTGTGTTTAGTACCTTACTTTTGCATTATACGGTGCATCGGATTATTAGGCGCACTATCAATTAACGTCTATTTTATGGTCTATTTTCATACACAAGGCACACTGGATTATATGGCGCATTTTAAGAGACAAGAAACTTCAAATTCAGCAGGTCTCACCACTGGATGGTGGTGGGAGGTAGCTAACTGAGTTAAGTAAATAAAACTGTAATTAAAAAAAACTTTTCCTTTAAAGTCAAATGAGTGCTGGATGTAAATCTACACAGATTTCTCTCCTAAAAACTGTTTATTCGGGTGAGTAAAGCGCTTCTGTTTATTTACATAAAGCTGAGCTTCCCTCTTTTCTAAAACTGGAGCATTAGCATTAGCTGCTAATTGCTAGCGGCCCGACAGTGCAACACTGAGGAACCCTAAGTGAGCCAGGGAAATATTAGCTAGCGGTTCGTCCCACATAACTTGTGTGCTAGTGCGATTGGCGGCTAATGCTAATGCTGCTTCAGCAGTGCTAGCTGGGGTTAACAGCAGGCTACAGATCGATAGTACTCACCTCTGAACGAGGAAATATCGGTTAGCGCCCAATTTTTTTTCTGGTCCAGTCTCGGTGCCGGACAACTAAACTGAAACTCCTGTATAACGCTGTACTTTAGTGAAGTGGCTTTACTGCTCCTTACAACCTGAGTGGTATATTCATACATAAGGCGCACTGGATTAAAAGGCGCGCTGACAATTTTGGGGAAAATTTAAGGTTTTTTAAGTGCGCCATATAATGTGATAAATAAGATGGATTATTTCTTTGTTGTTATATTCTTGGCAATAAAACGTATTCCATTGGAAAGCTTGTTAATTTCCCTTTTAAATGGAGCCACATTTGTAAGTAACATGCATTTGTGGGATGAGCAGCAGAGCTGAGTATGTGAGTTGTGCCAATAAAAAAAATTTCAGTGCCAAGCAGCTTATTCTACTATTGACTCATTTGGTGTTTGGTGTTTGATGTTTGACGATCTTCTTGGGGTGTCGTTGTCTTGGAACTCCCACTTCGTGGCCTGTTTCTGACATTCCCTGTTATATGAAACATGACATTCGATTTGGAGTACTCATTGGTGCTCAATAAAGTATTAATTGCATTTAAAAGGGAAATTAACATGCTTACTAACAGTATAAGATTTATTGCCATGAATTGTTACAACAAAGAAATACTGAATCAACCAAACACAAATTTCCATTCTTTGTGTGCTATGTTCAGACTTTTGAGCATTGCTGTGTGGATTTTACAGAGGCTCTAAAGGGAAATGGTGTATTTATTTCCTTCTTTCTTTTTTTTTTTTACATAAAAAATGGTTAGCACCAGACAGTAAGGTTAGCTAATGCTAATCACTATATTTCAGTTGGGAATGTTTTAGCTAACATTAGCTAGGTTAGCTATTTTTTTTTCAGTTGGGAATGTTTTAGCTTATATTTAGCTAGGTTAGCTAATGTTAACTACTTTATTTCAATGGGAAGTATTTTAGCTAATTTTAGCTAGGTTACCTAATGTTAACTACTTTATTTCGGTGGGGAATGTTTTAGCTAACGTTAGCTAGGTAAGCTAATGTTAACAAATTTTTTTTCAATGGGGAATGTTTTAGCTAACGTTAGCTAGGTTAGCAAGGTTAGCTAATGTTAACTACTTTATTTCAGTGGTGGAATGTTTTAGCTAATGTAAGCTAGGTTAGCTTATGTTAACTTATTTTTCTGTTAAATATTTTAGCTAACGTTAGCCTGATTAGTTAATGTTAACTACTTTATGTTAGTGGAGAATATTTTAGCTAACATTAGCTAGGTTTTAGCTAACATAACACTAGCTGTGTTAACTACTTTTATTTCAGTGTGAAATATTTTAGCTAACGTTAGCCTCGTTAGCTAATGTTAACTACTTTATTTCAGTGGTGGAATGTTTTAGCTAACGTTAGCCTGGTTAGCTAATGTTAACTACTTTATGTTAGTGGTGGAATGTTTTAGCTAACGTTAGCCTGGTTAGCTAATGTTAACTACTTTATGTTAGTGGGGAATATTTTAGCTAAAATTAGCTAGGTTAGCTAGTGTTAACCACTTTTATTTCAGTGTGAAATATTTTAGCTTGGTTAGCTAATGTTAACTACTTTATGTCGGTAGGGAATATTTTAGCTAACATTAGCTAGGTTAGCTAGTGTTAACTACTTTTATTTCAGTTAGCTAATGTTAACTGGTTAGCTGGTTAGCTAATGTTAACTACTTTATGTCGGTAGGGAATATTTTAGCTAACATTAGCTAGGTTAGCTAGTGTTAACTACTTTTATTTCAGTGTGAAACATCTTAGCTAATGTTAGCCTGGTTAGCTAATGTTAACTACTATATTTCAGTGGGGAATGTTTTAGCTAATGTTAGCTTTTTGTAGAAAAAGCTTTTGGGCGCACACACACACACACACACACAGCCTTGTAAGCTAAACTAACTTAGCTAGCATTAATTTAGCTAATTAGATCTTTGCAAAAGCAGCCCACATTAGATCACAAATGGCTAGCTAAATAAATATGATTTTAAAAACTGGATAGAGGATTGCAGCACAATGCAGCAGTCTGTGATATCATGTACAGACCAGTGAATATACTATCAGGTGCTCACCACTTAGTATGTGGTGCTCGCCTCTTAAGGTTGTGGTGCTCACCACTTCTTATATAAAGAAGGATTTGATTTCATTCAGCAATATTTGAACATTAGTGGGCTAGAGGAGTTTAAAGCCCCCCAACATTGAGCTGTGGTTCTCTGGAATGACGGTGCTCCATCTAACAGCTTTGTTTTGAGATAAGTTGGGGAGTTGTAGACGAGGTAATCATCCAACATCCTAAACTCATTAATGGTCTTGTCATTAAATACACTCATTTATATCCTTACTCTTTTAATACCCCTAATTTCAGAAGAAACAACAATAACGTTATTATGACATAAATGAGGTGACCTAATTCTTTGCCTATACATTAAAATAAAAATAAGAAGAATTTATTTTAAAATGGTTGATTTTAAATATGTGAATCTGTCTGTATGCTGAAGTCTTACCGCTTTTTCATTTAGGGCCCCGCAGGATCACGTGGCCCCACCGGCACTCGAGGACCCAAAGGGAGGCGGGTAAGAGAGATGGCTCTCTGTGTGTGATTGTATGTGTTGAGAATAGCTGCTGAATAGAAAGATTAATTTGATGTGTTTAGCCATTTTACTAACTTACAGCATATCTTATTGTGTGTGTGTGTGTGTGTGGGAAGGAGAGAGGTATTTCTAAAGTCATAATAGATGTGTTGACAAGAAAAAGAGAAGCACATTCTGTAACAAGCACCACAAACACACACACACACACACACACATTTACACACAGGGTTACCCCTAGAGAATGGTTCTCATCTGCACAGCAGCTCACCCCCATAAAAATGCAGGATCAACATGAATTACACACACAGAAAGAAAGAGAGAGGGAGAGAGAGAGCACAAAACGAGGGGGGAACAAATGAGAACAGAGAGAGTCTGTGTTTCCATGGAAAAACTGACTAGACCCTCAAAGACACTCTGAATCAGTTGTTAAGTTATGTTCTGTATGAATCAGTGAATCACATGATCCTCAGCTATGTACATCCCTCTTGGTAGACAGGGTAGTGTTTTAATCTCTATATAAAACCTATCATACCAAATTGCAAAAATACCAAAAATTAGGCTACCGTGAGTTTAGCCACAGGTTCACTTAAATATGTGAATCAGTGATTCAGTGAGTTAGTTCATGCTGCACAGATTCAGTTCACACAGCATAGATTTAGCTTCCATGGCACAAATTCAGTCCATGTGGCTCCAATTCATTACACATGGCACTGGTTCAATTCTGGTGCCTCTAATTCGGTTCATATGGCACTGATTCACTTCATACTGATACAGAGAGTTGGCTCATCTCACAGGTTGTTTGCTGAAACCATTATTAATCCTGCTTCTGAGGATTGATCCAACTCTTTGGTTTATGTTCAAGTCCTTCATAAGCCGGAGCAGGTGTGTTATGACAGGAAACAGATAGAGTAACAGCTGATACTTACTAATGGGGGCCGCCCAGGTGGAGCAGCTGTTTAAGCGGCATGAGTTTAGTTGTGAGTTTAGTTGAGCTTTTAAAAAAGATCTGACTTCATGCATCTTGGAGAAAAGCATATGCTAGAGTGGTAACATGTGATTTAAAATCACATATGAAATTAAAATAAAACTAAAGGCCTGGAACACCAAGATAAGTTTCTGAGAGAATGTGTTCTGAATTTCTGAAGTTTATCTGCTCAAGATTCGATAAGAAATTTGTCAGATTGGTGGTGCACTGTTCTACTGTTCAGCAATACATACAGTGTTGCTTGAATGTTTTAGAATTTTTTACATTTCTGCATAAATATGACCTAAAACATCAGATATTCACACAGTCCTAAAAGTAGATAAAAAGAACCTAGTTAAATGAACGAGACAAAAATAATATACTTGGTAATTTATTTACTGAGAAAAATGTCAGGACGTTCCCATGAACTGAATCTCATGAGAAAATAGGTAATGCAGCGAGAAAATTGTTCAAGAACAATAAAGTTAATATTTTGGACTGGCCAAATCAATGTCCTAACCTTAATCCAATCCAATTTTAGGACTAAAAATCTAATGATGTTTTAGGCCATATTTATGCTGAAATATCGAAAATTCTATAGGGTTCACAAACTTTCAAGCACCTCTGTACTTAAAAAAAATGTGTCTGATTAAAGGAACTGATGCTGTATGTTGAATTTGGTGGCATTTCCGATAACATGGAGAAAGTATATGCTAGCCTGGAGGCATCCACAATTGGACAGTCCCGCCACTGGGAGGGATTTAGAAACAGAACTAATTTAAAGTAACAATAAAGACTATCAAACAATGTAAAACAGCTGAAAAAGCATGACTGGGAATAAGCCAATCTTCAGGTAATGGTTATGTGCATGCAGGAGAAAGAAAGAGAGAAATGACAGACAAGGAAACAAACTACTGGGGACAGTGGAATAGCTCACATGCACTGGATTAGCTTTTAGCCCAGACACTGGTCAGTCCGTATCCAGTTGTCTCAGCTTTTAACCTCCTACCTAGCTTGCAACAGTCGTTGGATTTTGTATTCCATAGTCGTTTAGATCTAGTCAAACCTTGTTTGGGCTCCAAATGTTTGTGGACACCCCATTTAATAAATGCATTCAGCTACTAGCATCTACTACTGATAAACACATGCAATTACAAACACAGCTTTTTCTCATTCCTGTAGAGAAATACTGCCAATAGAATAGGAGCAGGTTTGGGCTGTGGAGTAGAACTGTGTTCTCAGGAATGATGGTGCTCCATTCAGTACTTTTGGGACAGGTTGGAATTGGAGACGGGTTGGGAAGTTGAAGACAGGTTGGGAAGTTGAGGACTGGATGGAGAGTTGGGGACTGGATGGGGAGTTGGGGAAGGGTTGGGGAGTTAGGGATGGACTGGGGAGTTGAAGGCAAATTGGGAAGTTGGGGACAAGTT
This sequence comes from Astyanax mexicanus, assembly GCF_023375975.1. Taxonomy (NCBI): domain Eukaryota; kingdom Metazoa; phylum Chordata; class Actinopteri; order Characiformes; family Acestrorhamphidae; genus Astyanax; species Astyanax mexicanus. Next base: position 26,238,353 of record NC_064424.1, on the reverse strand, counting down.
GGGAAATTAAGGACGGGTTGGACAGTTAGAGATGGATTGGGAAGTCGAGGATGGTTTGGGGAGTCAGGGATGGGTTTGGAAGTTGAGGATGGTTTGGGGAGTGGAGGATGGGTTGGGAAGTTGAGGATGGGTTGGGGAGTTGGAGACAGGTTGGGTAGTTAAGGACTGGTTGGGAAGTTGAGGATGGGTCGGGGAGTTTTGGAACAGGTTGTGGAGTTGAGGACGGGTTGGGAAGTTGAGGACGGGTTGGGGAGTTTAGGACAGGTTGGGGAGTTGAGGACGGGTTGGGGAGTTTAGGACAGGTTGGGGAGTTTAGGACAGGTTGGGGAGTTTAGGACAGGTTGGGGAGTTGAGGACGGGTTGGGGAGTTTAGGACAGGTTGGGGAGTTTAGGACAGGTTGGGGAGTTGAGGACGGGTTGGGAAGTTGAGGACGGGTTGTGGAGTTGAGAACGGGTTGGGAGGTTGAGGAAGGGTTGTGGAGTTGAGGACGGGTTGGGAAGTTGAGGACGGGTTGTGAAGTTGAGGACGGGTTGTGGAGTTTTGGAACGAGTTGTGAAGTTAAGGACAGGTTGTGAAGTTGAGGACGGGTTGTGGAGTTTTGGAACGAGTTGTGAAGTTAAGGACAGGTTGAGGAGTTGAGGACGGGTTGGGGTGGCGATCGTACGGCATTCTGGCCTCACTAATGGTCTTATGCCTGAATACAATCAGTTCCTCACAGCAAAGATCCTAACAAAATCTAGTAAAAAGCCTTTTCTGGACAGTAAGCAGGAAGCGCTTTTTAACACCCTACCTTTCAGAATAAACAATGAATGAGCAGGTGTTTATGTAAAATTATATTGCTATTTAAAAAAAAATCATTGAGCTCTAATTGGAAATAATAAAGTTTGGAGGGAAAATAGTAGAACCCCCCTGAAGAAGAACTGACCTAGGTGGGCATGATGACCTGCCCCAAAGAGTCCTATTCATGGAGATGATAAGCTGTGTATGCATGGGTGAACCTCAAAATGTGTGTGTGTGTGTGATAGGGAAATTCGCCAGCTGGCAGGGAAAATGTGATGCTTTTGTTTCACTTCATCTTGAAGTGTTTTGGCTGGGCACACACAGTAAATGGGTGCACACACACCACATTCTTCCAGTAGGAGATAATCTGTAACTGATTTGTTTGTGGACTCGCTCCCTTGAGTCACACTCTCGTGTCGTTGTAGTGGAGATTTAAAAACGAGAACCATCAGCAAGCCTCCCTTATTTATCCACTCCCCCAAGCACCCCCCCCTCTGTCTCTCTCTCACACACACACCTCTCACTTAGAGTTATCCTGTCTCTTTTAACATCTTACAACCTGCATGTTCTGCAAAATACAGAGCTGAAGTTAAGTCGTGTACAACAGCGCCCCCTTATGGCCAAACAGATTTTCTGATTGTTAGTTTGTATATCCACACATTTTGTACATTGACGATCCTCTAGAAATGCTTTAAAAAACTTTTGCTGCAGCCTTAGCCTGTACATACAATAGAATTTGGAACATTATTATATGAATTTGATGGCATTTGTCCAGTAGAGCATTAGTGTGTTCAGGTACTAAAAATCGATGGTTAATTGTAGATTAATAATAGTAACAAAAAATATACATATATAGTATAGTAAACAGGACAAACAGGAAACTGTGCTGGACCTCTGCTACAGAATAATGCATGGCTGCTCCAGTGTGTCATGTTATATTATAGTGCTGTCCTATGGTGATTAAACTGAGAGTCATAATATGATTGCACATATAATGTATGCATGCACTTATTTATGTGTGTGAATGTGTTTCAGGGTCCACGGGGGCTGGATGGCCCAGTTGGCGAGGCTGGCACGGAGGGGAAAAAGGTAGGCCTCGTGTTCTTAAAACACAAAGTTACAAACAACACAGCAGTCAGTAATAATCCAAATGTGCCTCATTATTTCTTCTCACATCTAACAGGGTCTCGATGGTCCTCCTGGAAAAATTGGCTTCCCTGGAGACCAGGTAAAACAAACTGAGCTCGAAAGTTTTAAAACCGCCACATATACAGCTGCATGCAAGCATTTGAGCACCACTGGTCAAAATGTTTATTGCTGTAAATAATTCATTAAGTTGGTTCATCATCAATAATCATGAATCAATAATCATTCATCAACATTTATCCACTTAACCTAGACTATATTACTGTACGTGTCCACGAACACTTAAGCCTCTAGGCATTCTATTCTTTTCAATGGAGAGAGCCGTTGAATGTTGCGGTGCAGGCTGGGTTGCGTTGCATTGATCTCAACTCCAATCAAATTGGCCACCGCAATTTCTTCAGCCAATCAGGGAACAGCAGGCTGCTACTTTACACACATACAAGTCTCACACATAGAACAGGTGTCAGGTAATCCACAATGCAAACCAAGAGGTCCAACACAGCAGAATACGTTGAAAAAACGTAAGCTGTATGCTAGTGGACATACAGCTCTAGAAAAAATAAGAGACCAAATTGAAAACCTCTGGAATATAATCAAGAGGAAGATGGATGATCTGCTTGAGTTTTTGCACCAGGAGTGGCATAAAGATATCCGAAATCAGTGTGTAAGACTGGTGGAGGAGAACACTCGAAGATGCATGAAAACTGTGATTTAAAACAGGGTTATTCCACCAAATATTGATAAGTCTTAAAAATTGTATGCATTAATTGCATTATTTTTGCATTATTTGAGGTTTGAAAGCCCTGCATTTCTCATTTCTGCAAATAAATGCTCTAAATGACAATATTTTTATTTTGAATTTGGGAGAAATGTTGTCTGTAGTTTATAGAATAAAACAACAATGTTCATTTTACCCAAACATATACCTATAAATAACAAAATCAGAGAACCTGATTCAGAAACTTAAGTGGTCTCTTAATTTTCTAGAGCTGTATACTGTTAGCATGTGTAAATAATCGATGTATATTTTGGAGATGGCAGTGTTGGCATTACTGGAAGATATTGCCAATGACTGAATTTGTCAGCACAATTTCAGTGTCTATTATGATTTTTGGTTCAAGGCCCTTTTTTTGCCCAGCTTAAAAGAAGAGAGTTTCCATCTCTCTGAGCTGTTTGAGACTTCAGATTGCATTTAATCTGATTTAAGAAATATCAAATCAAGTGAACAGAGTGTCCTGATCAGTAGATAATGAAAACACCAGACCCATTACGAAAGGTGATGAAAACGAAGCTGTTGACAGGGAACTGAGGGCCAGGGAGAGACTGAATGATGGAAAAGTTGGCCAGCAAAGGTAAACATTCCAAACATAGTCAAGTTTCAGTGGCCCTTTTATTGAGGATTTGACCTTTTGCAACTGAGATAGGTACTCCTGAAGTCATTGTTCTTCTGATTTCCATTGTGTAGTGGGCACCAAATTCATGACTAAATTCATGGCTCAGTTTCCTCTAAATCCCCTGTTATTTAGCATCTAAGGCAATATCCCAGCAATCCTGAACTGTTGACATGTCCTCTCTATGCTAACTTGGCTTCTTTTGTGTGTAGTTTCTTTTAGTCCATTATACCGTGTAGCACAAGCATGACTTATTACAGGGTGTATTGCTAAGGACAGTCTGTTCCTATGACACAGTTAAAAGGTTGTTACACCAATTGAAATCCAATGTATCCATCACTCTTTATACACTAGCTGTCTGTCATAGCCCAGGCTGCAGCCAAGGTAGGATAGATCCTTGGGAGGACAGTCCTGTAAAGGCACACAAATAGAGAACAGTCTAATAAGGCTTCATGGTGACATCACCAGAAACATCCTTCTTTCAGTTGCAGTGTAAAACGTGTAGAAGAAAATGGCTCCCACAGCGTTTTGCCTTTTGTATTTTTTAATTTTCACTTGACGAAGCACAAATACTTTGTTACTTTACTTAAGTAGAAATGTTGGTTATGTATACTTTACTGTAATAATTATTTTTAGAAAACTTTTTACTTTTACTCCTTACATTTTCACAGAATTATATGAACTTTATACTCCTTACCTTAAAAACAGCCTCATTACTCTTATTTATTACGGCTTCTTATTGTAAAAAAAAAAAAAAAAAAAAACCCTATCCAATCCAAACCCTATCCAACCCTATAGCTACATGACTGGGATTCGAACCAGCGATCTCCTGATCATAGTGGCAGCTCTTTAAACCGCTGGACCCCTTACCTTTATACTTTTAGTAGTTTTGAATCATGTAATCATGGGCCATTTGTGTCCTCGAAATTGCTCGAAATGCTCTAGTGGCCATGAAATGTACCCTAACTTTTTTCTGTACAGGGTAAAATTGGAGAGCCTGGAGAGGTGGGACCAAAAGGATTTCCAGTAAGTTTGTTTACCTTTCACTTAGATGTCTTTAGTAATTTCACAAATATGCAATTACTGTACTGGGGGCCACCCTAAAGCTAGAAAAGAAACTAATGCATGAAAAATTCTGTAAAACCCCAGCCAACATGTTCATGTGGGGCTCATATGGGTGAAATGTGGGCTAGATGGGCATAGGTTCTGAGTGGGTTGGGGCAGGTGTTGGTACTGGGACACTGTTGTCCTATCATGATAACCCTCACATGGGTCTTATCTAGGCCCCATGAGCAATGTAGAACCCAGATGGGGCTCATGTTTAACCCATCCTTGCTCGGTTCATAACTGACCCTTTCCAGACCCTCTCCAAGTGGCCAACATGGAACCTATGGAGAAAACTTACTGGGTCACCCATACAGGCCACACATAGGCATATATAAACAGAATATGAAACATATCATCACAAAGTTGATAGTTTAGACTGGGTGGTGGGTGGGTATAATAATCACATGTAAACCCAGGTTGATCCTGGTTTACTGTCTCGTTCTTTTTTTTATACATACTATTTTTCTCCCCAGGGAATCCAGGGGCCTTCTGGGGCTCCAGGAGCCAAAGGAATCGCAGGAGAACCAGTGAGTTTATTCAAAACTAGTAACATACCTTTTTAAACCCCAAGGACTGAAATGCATTTAGGTTCCTAAGAATATTAAACTGACATAATTTGTTACTTTCATTCAAACAGCTAAATCAAAATATTACATCAACATTTTGGGAATAACTGTAATTATAAACATAGTCACTCAATTTTGAGCTATAAAGTAACTAGACTGAAGGGTAGTTTTAAGAACTGGTGAGAACTGGTTTTGGAGTGATACAAGTGAAACTTGTATTTTGCAGCTGTTAAACATGGTGGAGGCACTATTACAGCATAGGCATGTATAGCTGTAATCAGAACTGGGTAACTGGAGTTTATCAATAGTGTTCTCCTGATAGAAGAAGCATCCCTTTTGAAAAAAAAAAATGCTAAAGTAGAACTGTACCTAAGTTATGCTATTTTGGAACCACTCATTTGTACTTAATTACTACTTGTTTGTTATTAAAATTATATAAATTTGCACTACATTGTTACTGAGTATACAAGTCATATATTATTTTGCCACTGTTTAATACAATTTAAGTATATTTTGTGAGCTATCCAACTGAACATTAAAAACATAATAAAGGTGTGATTAAAATATATATTTAACGTAATATTAATTTTAAGGAGTGTATATAAACTGTTTAAAAACTAAAAGCTATCTCATTGCAGCAAGGATCAGCTCTTAGTTATTTTACCTACAGTAAACTAGCTAAAGTAAACTTTTTAAGCATAATTTTAACACATAAAAGTTCATCATCACAGTTTTAATTTGTCAACTCAAAATTTAAGTTTTGGTTACAAATTACACTGAAGTACAGTTTTATTGAAGAAATATAGGCTCCTAAGACACATTTAGTAAAAATATAGTTTAATTATAAAAATCACAGTTTCATGAAAATAATATTAAGCATATATTTTTATTAAGTGGATTACCAGTTTATTAAGTACATCACCAATACTGAAATACTAATTAAGCAAGTAAATATGTATGTATTATTAGAAAAGTATACTTTATTTATTCCGCATATAGTTCAAGTAGACTATTATTATATTTAAATACACAACTTTTTCACAAGGGATAAGGAATTATGTTTCTGTAGAGTAACGTTACAAAACTGACAGAACCGGACTTCACAGTACAAAAGCTTAATAACCCCAAAAAATTACAGAGAAAACAAATAAGAGGATCTTTAAACCAAAGAAAATGGAACGTTCTTAACCTGACTTCAAACCGACTTAGCTATTTTTTACTGACTGAAGACAAAACTGAAGCAGGAGAAATGCAGTCTTTGTGTGTAAACACTTGTGTATTACACAGGTGATTTGTTTGGTGTGTGTGGTTTATTAATGTTATTAATGTTTCTGTCTTTAATAAGGGTCCCCCAGGAATACTAGGAGCAGTAGGGGCTCTCGGAAACATTGGACCAAAGGTAAACACACTGCTTTTTTCAGGTCTTCACATTCTCCCATTTACAGTGATGCATTGCAGTTCAAATCAAAATCATGAGCATAATTATGTGACGCCACATAAACACTGTTATTTTTAAACTGTGTAAACCAAATAGACTATAATTACAAAGATAGATTGGTTGTATTTAATTAAGATAATAGATTATCTAATTCTATCATCACTCACTTGAACTTGAATCAGAGATGATTACAGCATCAAGTCTTTTAAAAGTTACATTGGCTTCTTAAGATAACATTGACTATGGCACACAAAGACATAGTCACAAAAATACCATCATCATTTAGTTAATGGGATACCTTTGGGTTGATGAGGTACTGTTTAATTCAGCACATAATTGTCGTGCCCATAATCTGATCTGCAACATCTCTTTCTGTCTTTTAGGGGCCTCCAGGAAAAGTGGGAGACCCCGGAGTTTTGGGTGAACCAGGAGAAAAGGTAGAATATTTATTTAAATAAAACATGTGAAATTATTGACCTTGTTCAAGTATGAATCCTGCCTCAAAATAGACCATATATAGATCCTATGTTAGTGTGGATACTGTCATAGTATATACCCTATTTAAATATGGGCACTGTTACAGTATATACTCTATTTGAGTATGGGCACTGTTACAGTATATACTTAATTTTATACCCTATTTAAGTTTGAATACTTTCTCAGTATATACCTTATTTGACTATGGATACTGTATGTCTATATACCATATTTGAGTTTGATACTCTTTCAATCTGTACTCAATATATACCCTGTTTGAATACACCAATGGATAATGCGTACTAGTGCTTAAATAAAAGGATTTTATTGAAAGTTACTTCATTTTAGTAATTCAGATCAAAATGTGAAACTCATATATTATATTACATATATAATACATATATGATAATAATACATATATAACACACAGATTGATCTATTTTAAGTGTTTATTTCTGTTATTGTTGAAGAGTATGCCTTACAGACACCCAAAAATCAAGGTCTCAAGTTGGACCAACACCAGCTGATGACATGGCTCTTTAAACATTAATTGGCCAGCAGGAAATGTTGTATTTAATTTGGAAATCAAGGGACCAGAGTCTGAAGGGAAGTGTAGCAGAGTGGAGAGAAACACAGTTCAAGCTGCTTGAGGTCTAGTGTGAAGTAATGCTGCTAAAAAGTAATATGAAGATGCAGATTTATTTTTTTCAGCAGGATTTGGCACACTGCCCACAGTTCTAAAAGTACTAATTGGTCTGTGTAAATGATTAAAATAGATCACTCTGTGTGTAATATATCTATATAATATAAGAGTCTCACATTTTTAACTGAATTACTGAAATAAAGTAACTTTTCAATGATATTCTAATTGTATAAGATGCAAAAGATACTCCTATCCCTCACTCATTCATTCTAGTATATACCCTAATTGACTTTTTTGTTAGATACTGCTATGAATTTCATACTGTATAAAGTTTGTCTCAGTATAGACTCTATTTAAACATGTATACTATATAAGTATAGACCATTATTTGAGTATATATAATGTATACTACATGTATTACTAAGTAATAAGTAATAAATAATAAGTATTTCTATACCATATTTCAGTGGAGATACTAACCCAGTAAGTTCTTGACCTTGTTGCCTTTTGTTTAGTTGTCTTATTGCTGTTATACAGCACAGACTAGACAGCACAGATGTGTTGTAATGACAGGGCGAATTCAGCTTTGAAAAGTGCTGGTAAAACTATTTGTGTTTTAAATAGAGCTCCTAAAAAGAGGCTAATGTTAGTCTGTGCTAGCCAGTGCTGCCATTATAGAGACCTAGTTTACTGATCATAATGCCAGTTCTGCTCCCACAGCGGATGTCTGGTGGATTTTTGGTGAAGTGTTTCAGACAGGACAGAAGTTTGTGTGTTTGTGCTGTATTTCATATGATTTTGCTGTAGGGTGCGGCGGGAGCTGAAGGAAATGCTGGAGCTCCAGGAATCATTGGACCAAGGGTGTGTGAGAGCTTCATTTGTACATATGGGTTATATACTGTCAGTGTGTGTATGCTTTATGTTTTCACAAATTAATTGTGTGTGTGTTTGTAGGGAGAGCCAGGTTTGGAGGGGGAGGCTGGTCCTGCTGGTCCTGATGGCACTAAGGTATGTGTCCTTTACCTTCCAGAGCCCTGGATTTAGTTCATAAGTACAAATGAGCGCTAATGTGCTAATATATGCTAACATACGATTAAACACTAATAATATCCATAAGCATTAGTCACAAGAGTGCCATGGCCACTGTTAATAATCCAGTCTAATAGCACATGGCACTGAATGTTAAGGGCCTTTCTTAAGTGCCCAATAATGTAAGCTTATAGATGTGTGTATCATCCCCACAACCTGGAGATCAACAACCCAATGCTATAACTTTCACTCTTGAGCAGCTTTAAATGTCTGTGATTGATTTAAAAATGCCATTATATTTAGTTTTTTTTTTTTAACTCAGCAGCACAATGTGAGACTATAGCACTGTTATATAAAATGCTATCTTAGCATTATTTAGTAATGCTAAGATAGCAGTAAAGCGACATATGAGCATTATAAGTTTAGAAAAGGTGATAGAGGCTCAGTATAGATCCTATTTGGAGAGTCTCTATATACACTAGCGGTCAAACGTTTTAGAGCACCCCTATTTTTATAAGTTGTCCAGTAGCAGTGCTGTTTTTTTATTTTCTTATCTTGGCAATGACTTTATTACTGCCTTCATACCCTGTCAGACCTCTAATTCTTCTCTTTACTACTGAAACTGAGACTTAGTCCAATCATGTTAGGCTGTACAAAAGGCTGGTGTTGTTGCCATGTGGGTCAGCCAGACCTGACTCTTCCTGTACCAGTTTCTCCAGTTTCTTAGAGTCTTTTGAAGGTGTAGGAAACAGTACTTACCGCTCTCTGGCTTCATCTGTAATTTCTCTAAAGGCAAGACTTTTGCTTTTAATATTTACAGAATTATCTGTTATCCTGTTAGCACTTGAAACCCCACAAAGGAGCTAGCAGATATTAGCATCTGAGTAGCACAGGTGATAAAGACTGATAAAGGCTACTATATAAGTCAAAGCTTCTTCACATATAACTGCACATTAAACAAGTTATCTGAAGTAAAGGTTAAACATTAACTCTGCATAATTACTGAATGAAATTGACTTCTGATAACCAGGACTGGAATATCTTATTCTTTATTTTATGTGTTTTTGGTATTTTGTTTGCATATTTATTTTAAAACTCTAATTTATTTCTGAATTCTGATGGCTTTTCTGGTTGTTTAGTGTGGCAGCTCCATTGGTCACTTGGTATTTATTTTTGGCATTTATTTAGAGATGCTAGATTGTTTCTTTCTCCTAGTATTCTTTCAAATCATAAGGTAGAAAATTCCAGCTCAGTTCCTTCCTAGGGATTATCACACCTCCACCACGACACAGCAAGTATGATGACCTTTGGCCTCTGGTAGACTGTACTTTTTTTTAGTTAATTACACTGTGTGACTTTTTACATTTAAAACACTTCTGTCTGTATATTTTTAAAAGCAAATAATATTTGCACTAGCTATATATTAGTGCTGTAAATGTTTACATTTTTGCAGAGAGAGGTGCAGACTTGTACTAGGTTCCTCCTTCAGGAGCATTAAAGTATTGTATTTAGGGCTTTCAACAATGAAGTGTTAACGCACACGATTATTTGGAATTAATCACCACCCCTGCCCAACATGAAGACATTGTGAGAGTGGTGATAATATGATCTTGTCTCGATCCGAAACAGCTATCAAATATACTTCTTGTTAATTAAGCTAAACTGCTGATAAGGCACAGTTTAGTCTGATATATTAGCCAGATAATTTGCTGCTCAATACTGTTTGCACAGACGGCCTGTGCTGCGTTCACTGTTCACAGCCACACAACTGCATTTAATACATATGTGCTGCATGTCCTATTGAAAACACTGTGTTTAAAAGCGCAGCAGCACTTTTGTTGCGTTCTGTGTTAAAGTAGCTTCACACTGCACAGCGCTGGAACACAGAATCTTCTCGCTTTCTTAACTTTCTTGCTCCCATGCCAGAAAGCTCTGGCCAATCAGGGGAGACAGTGTGCTTGCATGGTTTATTGGTTTGAATTATGTTACGTCTAGAATTGTATCTGTGTGAAACCAAACCAAACAGGCGGAAAAAAACATAAACAATAAACAAACTTACCAACTGATCCGGACCATAGAAACCAATTACAGGTGTGAAAACACCCTTTTATACTCAGCAAATGAAGTTCTAATTTAAAAAATCTTTACAACCAAGCTGAGATGTTTACAATAAAGTAAAAAAAAAGAATTTCCTCTATCCAGATAATGTCATGAATTTTATATAATATATTTGTTTATGTATATAATAGTATTTTAATTGACACCACTAATATAAATATAAATGCATTCTTGTACAAACTATAATTGCACTATAAAAAAACTTGTGTCTTATTTTTCCCCAACATTTATTTTTTTTATATTTTATTTTTATTGTATTTTTGTTGGTTCTGCTGCTCACATAACATCTCATACATTTCTAAGACTAACACTGAATGGAACACCTTGTGAAACAGTATTTTGTTTTGTGTCATTTGTTTGTGTTAAACAGGGGGAGAAAGGGGACATGGGGCAGGAAGGCGAACCCGGCATGAGAGGTGAATCCGGAATCAAAGGCAAAGAGGGACCACCAGGCGACCCCGGACTTACTGGTGTCAGAGTGAGTCCATGTGTACATAAAAATGCTTCTAAAACTTACATAGGTACACATTGTGCTTTAACTGATACCAGTATATGTATGTGTGTCTCTTCTCCTCCTTACTCAGGGTCCTGAAGGAAAGCCAGGGAAAATAGGAGAAAGAGGAAAGCCTGGCCTGAAGGTCTGTAACTCTCTATTCATCTGATAGGTGCCACATTTAGCACTTCTGGAGTATTGGTGCACTATTCTACTGTGCAGCAACTCTGACCCAAATATGACTTTAATGTCCGCCTACAATGATCTACATTGTGTGAATGGGCCCTTTGTACTGTATGAGCTGGTTTAAAATAATCATCAGTCATCTAGGCAGGTCACAATCAATCTATACATTCCATGCACACTTCATTTGAAACCACTAGCTTTTAGTCCTTTTTGGTTAAATACTATAGACTGTTGTAACACAGCATATATGGTCATCTCACTTCAGCTGGGCATGTAATTAATCAAGTTTTCACAATAAACATCTCATAAGTGCTGTGATAGCATCTTAAAATACAGCAGTACTTTACTGCATTCCAAGACACGTAAATGAGCCAAAAAGACATCAGAGTTAAGACATCAGGCTTAAACTATCAACAGACATAGGAGGGCTGTTGTTAGCACTACAGCTGTTAGCATCGCACTAACTCACTCACAACCAGTCAAAGCTGTGTTTTTAGTATTTGTGTACCCCTTATATACAGTAGTGGGCCCATGTAGTGATGGTTAGATCTAGCAAGTGGTCTCTAATGAAGTGGATGTTTAGTATATAGCTCTGGTCTACTTAGTGCCCATACTAATTTTCTCCTCTATCTCTGTGTCCTACAGGGAGCAAAGGGCAACATGGGACACCTGGGAGAGACTGGAACTGTGGGGAAACTGGGACCAATTGGAGCCACTGGGCCCAAGGGGTCGAGAGGAACCATCGGACCTGTGGTAAGAAGAGTGAAAGAGTATTAAAGAGAACAATTACTGGTCCAAAAAAAATATGTCTCATGGCATGTATATACAGCCCTGGAAAGCTCTGTTTTTTTCCATTTATAGATATATGTTTGAGTAAAACGAACATTGTTGTTTTATTCTATAAACTACAGTCAACATTTCTCTGAATTTCCAAATACAAATATGGTCATTTAGAGCATTTATTTGCATAAAATGAAAAATGGCTGAAATAACAAAAAAGGTGCAGAGCTTTCAAAACTCAAATAATGCAAAGTAAACAAGTTCGTATTCATAAGGTTTTAAGACTTCAGAAATCAATATTTGGTGGAATAACCCTGGATTTTAATCACAGTGACATCTTGGCATGTTCTCCTCCACCAGTCTTACACACTGCTTTTGGATAATTTTATGCCACTCCTGGTGCAAAAGGTTTTCAATTTTTTTTAAAAACTCAGCATTTTTAAGTGGTCCTTTTTTTGTATGTCACCACCAAAAACCTTTAAAAAGTAATGGAGCTTGTTAATGGTGTAAAAATAGCGATTTCTATTCTATGCAGTGCAATGCCCCTATCTGTTGCATTATAAGCATTGTATATCACAATGCTGGGGATGAATGGAGGTGGGCTATACTACATAAGTTTGTACTCGTTATCATGTTTCACTACACCATTTCACACCAGATTTCTCCTTTAACAGCTGTTATACAGTTGATCCATCTGTCTTGTGAAAGAAGTCATGATGCAAGTTTGCACAAGGTATAAGGAACATAAGCACTATGACAAGTCGCTTGTCTGTTCACACAGTCAATTCTAGCCAGACGCCACCAGTCACAATCATAACCGCCCTCTGCACTGTCCACTGTTGGTGATAATGCCTTTCGTAATTATATTGATTGAAAAGCAGCTAACTGGAGGATCACTTATTCTCTTGTTCTCTCAGGGAGCTCCTGGACGGATGGGTCAGCAGGGGGAAACCGGCATAGCAGGGTATGAGGTGAGAAGGATCAGAGCTTCTTGAGCACATTCTGCTCGTGACCAACCATAACTTCTGATCCACACCAGGACCTCACTTTCAGAAGCTCATTCACCCATTTATTGAGTACATAGGACAAGCAGCTGTTCTCATGTTGGGTCTTTCTCTCTCTACAGGGTCACCAGGGGCCAACAGGTCCATTGGGGCCTCCAGGACCAAAAGGTGAAAAGGTAAAACATGTTTTGAACTCCATTTGATCTCCCGAATGCACAAATCTGTGATTAATCTCTGACCTTTTCTTAACTACAAAAGGTTTCTAATTATGCCTTTATGATTAGTGCTGGTCTCCAAATCTGACCCGGCTATGAAGCATGATCATCAACATAGCCAGGGCCTCACACACGCTGTGCTGTTTTCATCTCACACAGCCTCTAACACTGCTCGTTTAAACCTGCGCGCACACACTTACACACATGACATGATCTAGAGGCATCAAATGAGTCACACTCTCATCTCATCTGATATGAGTTTGGGCTCTAAAAGCATGTGACAGAGCAGGCATGCACGTGTTGTTTTGGATTGATCGGTATTTTCTCAGTTCCACTGGAGCGCAGTAAAGCTGAAATGAATAAACGCTGTGTTCTTTATGTTTTTGTTTAGGGTGAACACGGGGATGATGGGAAGATTGAGGGTCCTCCTGGCCCCCCTGGACTCAGAGTAAGTTAATATCACTTTTTATTCCTATCAATTTGTTTGTTTATAAGTAGTGAATGGTGCCATTTTTAGGCCTATAACTACTAGTTGTAAAACTGTGTGTGTGTTTGTATGTGTGTGTGTGTAGGGTAGAGTTGGAGATCCAGGAGACCGAGGGGAGTCAGGTGATCCAGGATATCCAGTGAGTTAATATTCAGAACATATGCAGTACTATGCAAAAGTTTTATTCCCCTGTGAAAATGATTATGTAAAAGCTTACTCTCCATGTTTGTTTGACCTGTAAAACACTAATATTAGAATAAAATACAAATAACATTCATACAAAAATATTGATTTTACATTACTGTGTTCATTAACACAGTTCCAAAGCTCTGCTCCAATGAGTGTTATTGATACTGTAGTTATCATCATATCAGGAGCTGATTTGGTAAATCAGGGGCTGGGGGATGTCCAGGAGGTTCTTCAAATTAGCAAAATAGAACTTAACTACTTTCTTTATTTTCTTCAGAATGAGAAAATCTTATGTTTTACTGTAATTATTACCTGTCATTTGTAATACACTTGCCACCAATCAAATCCTCTAATAACACTAAACATGAGTTCCTTTAAACAGCCTAAATGTCTAAAGGTCTGGCATGTACGGCAATCTGTGCTATTAAGACCCTGGCCAAGCCTTTTCAATTTGCAGTTTCTTTAGTGCAGAATGTTATTAAGGAAAAACAGTTCAGGGGAACTGTGGAAGTCAAGATGAAATCTGGAAATCCAAGACTACTCTCTTGAACTTGTTGGGTGTCAAGACAGGAACATAAATATAAAATAATTGGATTACATTTGTGCTTAATAGTGAATGATGGCATGCTTTGTTTTATTCATTTATTTATTTGTAAATAATCAAGCATCTAACATTGTTTAGTCGTTTGAGATCATAAGGTCAAAGTTTAGTAGTCTATTCATAGAAGAATAGCAGTGTTCAGTTATTCATTGTTAATTTTATTATTGTTCACTGGTGATGTTTTGATGTCTAGGGTCAGCAGGGGGTGGACGGATTAAGAGGCAAACCTGGAGCACCTGGATTACCTGTAAGTTACATTACATGTGTGTCCAAAAATGTGTATCACTGTATTGTTTAAGATTTTGGCAGTTTTTCAGTATTTTTATTTAGAATTTTGGGCATGACACTGAAAACGCAGGGACAACAAATTATGGAAAGAAAACAAAAAGTGTTTAAGTGCAGTTTCATCATAGAAAGCCATTTTTAACCTCATAGCATATCAGAAAGAGAGAGTGGGAAAGGAAAATGTGAGGAAAGGGCAAACAAAAGAAGAAAAAGAATAGGAATACAGCCAATCAAAATGAAAACCATTGGATATATGCTTGGATTTCCAAACTTAACTATGCCAAGTATTAATAGGAAGAAAGAGATAATTGTAATTGTAAAGGGACTGGGAAGCCAAGGAAGACCACCACTGTTGATGGTAGAAGAATCCTCACTAATCCTCAGAAAAATCTTCAGTTGTCTGTCCAACATATCAGAAATAGACTTCAGGAGGTGGGGTTCAGACACCCACAAAGCAAAAATACAGAGGCTACAATAAAATATCTTAAGTAAAAAATCTAATTGCAGTGTGCAATAATGTACTTAAGTTAAAAAATGTTTAGTGAAGACCAGGATTAACCTGTACCATAGAGATCAAGAGCAAAGCGTGGACTACACACCACACTTACATATACCTAGTAAAGTCTATTAACATATTGTAATAATTTTCATATTTTAGGGTCATCCTGGTCCTCGTGGACAACAAGGACCCAAAGGATCAAAAGGCGAGCAGGTAAGACTGAAATTTACATTGGTGTGTGTTCTGTTGTGTGTGTATTAAGTCTGATCTGGATCTGGTTTATGCATATATCCTTCTTTATATACACATCTGTGTGTTTGGTACAAATGCACATTTCATCACTTATACTTTGGAATGGTTTACTGTAAATGACATATGGGAAAAGTCAGTGCTGTGTCACATTGAGCTGTGTGTGTATGTGTGTGTGTGTGTGTGTGTGTGTGCTGTTTTAATGCATATGGGTGCAACTCAGCATATTGTTTTTTTTCTCTGATTCTCTAAAGGGTCAGAAGGGAAAACAGGGTAAACAAGGAGAACGTGGAACTAGAGGAACAACGGTAAGAAACATAACTTTTCTTCAGCATCCATTGTGAAAGTGTGTGTGTGTGTGTGTGTGTGTATAGGTATGTATATGCTTACTCTATAAATGGTTTTCTGTACTATACTCTTTTTATTTATGTGTCAGGGTACTGTTGGATTGCCTGGTCCAAGAGGTGTGGTTGGTCGGGAAGGGCAGGAGGGCGTTCCAGGAGCTGACGGTATTCCAGGAAAAGATGGGACTAAAGGAATTCTGGTGGGTCTTTTTCTTATTGTTAGTAGAAATGCACCTTTTCTTGCTAAAAGAAAAGCAACCAACAAAGCACAATACATTTATCTCTGCAGTGCTGTTCTTATCATGAAGTTACTTAAGCAGTGCAGTTCCAGTTTACACATTTACCTCAGCAGAGTTATTCTTATCATTAATTTATCTCACCAGAGCTATTCTAATCATGAATTTACCTCATCAGTGCTATTTTAATCATAAATTTACCTGTGAGTCACTGTGAGTGAATTTTACACAGAGAAGGAAATCCAGCCTTTTGGTAAACAAAAATGTGAGGGCAAAGTTAGCCCAGCTGATGTTACTGTCCAAAACCTGTACAGCTTGTGTGAAGATTAACTTGTAAACTGGTACAAATCATTAATAATAAATAATGCTCAAGGCTTTCTTTTGCTTTCTTTCCTCCCTCACACCCTGCATTGTATACAGCAGCGCTCTGATATGCAGCACGGCTGGGGAGGAGGGGGGTGCAGTAGAGGGTGCTGCAGTTACTGGAAAAAATACTAGTATCACATAGACTATTTTTTTTTATTCGCATATCAAAGCTGCCAAGCACCGCTGCCTCTAACTTCTCTCTGCCTTTCTCTCTTTCTCATTCTCTCTCTTAACAGGGTGATCAAGGAGATGATGGTGCCATCGGTCTCTCCGGTAAGCCTGGAGCTCGGGGGAAAGTGGGTGTTCCGGGGTTACGAGGAGATCAGGGTTCATTTGGTCCAAAGGTGAGAAAAACGTAAAATCGACAAACATTTCCTCTCACTCTCTCTGATGCTGAAGGTAGTGATAATATAAAGCTAATCAAACTCTATCACTCATTGGCAGGGTGAGCGAGGTCTCCCAGGTCACCCCGGCCCTTCAGGAAAGAGAGGCTTCAAAGGAGTGACGGGCCTTCCAGGATCTCAGGGGGACCGGGGACCCAAAGGACAGCCAGTGAGTATTAGGAGCATAGATCTGAGTACAGAACTAATGCAGAGCTCTCTAAGGCTAAGTGCCCATTAAAGCCACATTGCACAAATCCGATTTTTTTGCTCAGATCGGATTTGGCTATTTTGACGGTTCACATTAATAAAGGTAAGTGACCTGTATCTGTGTGTAATGTGAACTAATCTTTTCCTGAAACATCTCACATGTGCACATTGATATGATTATAAACATTACCTTCTTCACAAACAACAAAAAACCTCATATTTAAGAGACGACTCGTAGCTTCATAAAGGGAAATGGATGATTTAGCAGCTCATATGTGGAGCATCTTTTGCTGGAGTGGAGATTAAACAGCTTACTGCTTAGTAAATGCTCAGGTCGAGGAGGAGAAAAAAGGCCAGGCGGTTTGCTTTTGCTGTTTTTGCAACTATAGCTGCACAGCTGCACCAAGAGATGTGTGGGTACGAATGAGAGACAGGTTGCGCATGCCTAAAAGCAAAAAGACATTTACAAAAACATTGAGCCTCATCAACTAACTGTTCTTTTCTTCTTAATCTTCTAATTAATTCTTAAATTTTCTTCTTAAACCTCACTTTATGTTTTACGAAGATTTTGACCAAGATTCTTCACCAATATTTTTTTAATAGGTAACTGTAGGACACATTGAACTAATATGTATTTATTTAAAGTGTCATTTAAAATGTATAGCTAGCCAGACACCATCGGTCACAATCAATGCCACCCACTGCACTGTCTACTCAGGGTAGTAATGCCTTCTTTTACATATTACCAACACACATGTGACACTGTGTATCAGGGGATTTTAAAACCATGCCTTAACAACCTGTAAATAGAATGCTCCTATATGTGGCACTCATTATCAGGTCTTGCTCAAAGTCTCACAATTCACTTTGGTCTCACCATGAGCCAAAGTGTTCAGTCTCACTCACAAGATAACACCTCATATCTTATTATGATGATTAGTTTACCTATTGCTTTCCCATAACTTTTGGCATGTCTGTCTATGTATTATTACATTTAGACATAAAACATATAGATATGTATGCATGTATAGATAAATGTAGATGCACACATTTAGATTTTGGTGAATGAGGCCAGTGTTTTTTTGGGAGTATTTTACCAAAGGTCAAATCCCCTGGGAATATAAACTCATGGATACATGAACACGATTACACGGACACACACACACACACGGAGAGAACATTCAACCAGGACGTATTACAGATATTACAGATGTTTTGATCCTGTGTATACATTGATCATTTTAGTATATCCATTGTTTAATATATCACTTTAATGCTTTAAATCCAAGAGTGTTTTATTTGATACATATTTGAGTTTAGAACCTCCACAGTAGCAGTGTGATGCAAAAGATTATTTGAGCAAAAATACATTTCAGGTTTGCTCTATAACGTGTAATATTGACAATATATGGTAATAATACACGTTATAGCATGAACCTTGACTGTATTATTGCGATCATACCACAGTTAAATTTTCAAGGTTTTCGAAAGGTTTTGAATTAAGGATTTTTGATCACATGGCAGGGTCGGAACTGTGGTAAAATAAATTATATATCAATAGCAACAGTAATATATAATACATGTAATAAAAAATAATTATTCTGCTTGCCTGCTGCATGCAGGAAAATACAAAATGTTGTTTGTGGACTCTAATTAATGCACTGTGATGATGTCAAGGCCCTAAACACATCACCACCTACCCAATAGACATTTTATCTACACAGACATTCATTAACGAACAGAGTACTTACCTGGATCCTGTGCAAATGGCGGCGCACGTGCCACCTGGGTCCTAAAGGTCTTCGTAGAGACCAAGGGTTGTCCTGGGGCAGGGGGGTCTGGGGTACCTATGGAAAGAAAACAGAGCAAATAATGCATTAACATTCTAACATTTTAATGAATACTTACCTGGACGTCCAAAGGATTACATGCATGTGTTCTTGTCTGTAAATATGTAAATCGTGTACAATAACAATTGTGTACAGTTAGCTTACCCACCTGCCCACTAGTTAATTACTTGTTGGTTTAGCCGGGGGTGGGCGTGGTTGAGCGTGGCTGGTATGCCGGCGGGAGTTGCTGTTTATTGAGCATTTAGGTGGGAGCTGCAAGTCCACCTTAAAACTCCTTTCAGTATATAGTGTGTAAATAGTTTGTACATATTGTATATTTCGTTTTTTTGTGGGGATTGGTGCTTCGTTTGTCACAATAAACACTTCAAAAGGGATACTTACCTGGTTCCAGACTGTTTTTTCGTCTCTGCATCACCTCTCTCCAGTAACTTCCTGACCACTTGTTCTCACACTACCACATGCATTAGCTACTTTATATTGCAGCCATTACTGATGGCTACTTAATTTTAGAGCATCACTCTGATGTGCAAATGTACAAACAGATTGTCTAGTTCCTGAAGAGAAATACTGCCAGTAGATTAGGACTCTCTGATGCAGATGAACAGAAACCTGCTGACACCATTCCCAATGCCAGGCATGGTCTAGAGTGGCATAAAGCCCCCCAGCACTAAGCTAGGAGATTAGGATGAGGTGGGGTGGTGATCATTCAATATCCTGACCTTCAGAAATGCTATTGTTGCTGAATGCAATCAGATCCTCACAGCAATGCTCTAAAATTGAGTAGAAAACCTTCTCCAGACAGTAGATAAAGTTCATCTAAGAGAAGAAGGATAATGTTTTTTTTTTTTTATCCTTGATTTCAGACGTAGCAATGAATGAGCTGGTGTCCCAGTACGTTTTGTCTATGTAGTGTATATGTAAAGTGTTATTTAATTTGGTTAAGGCTTTAAATGGTTAAAAAAGTGATGTTAAATAAGAAAGCACTATTTTCCATGTTCTTCACTTCCACTACTCTTCCACTGGTGCTTGGCTCCATAATTACTGCTCAGCTCCGACATTCATCTCAGTATGTGAATGATCTCACAAACGAGAAAAAGCATAAAAGGAAAAAAGAGTGATGTGTTTTTCTTTTTTGTTTTTCAGGGGGATGTTGGAGAACCTGGGTTTCCAGGGATACTCGGAATGTTTGGACCAAAGGTGAGGAGACGTTTCCTTATATATCCAGACAGACAGGGAGAGAGCATATAATTAATAATAATTAGTTCTGACTGTTAAATGCTCTCATGCTTTTGGCTTCTTGCACACACACCAAATTTACACTCACCACCCACACTCAGGCAAAGAGCTATGGGCACAAATGATGGAAAAACCAACCCTGACCACACACACACACAGACACACTGTGGACTTTGGAGTTGATGAATACCTCCATGCTTTCCTGGTGTCTGTGGTAAAATAATATTTCAGGCTATGGTGTGATTAGTGTCCACTCCACCACATGCTAAACACACACAGCAATCACAGTGTGCCAGTAAAGTGTGTGTGTGTGTGTGAGTTTGTTTGTGCATGTCTGTGTGCACACCTTTAGGGTTTGTGTGTGTGTGTTTATGTTTAATTAAAATATAATTTATTTGCACAGGGGCCTTCAGGTGACTTTGGGATCAAAGGTATTCGGGGACCTAAAGGACCTCCTGGTTCAATAGTAAGACTTGCATTTTTTAATATATGAAAATATGTCCTATTTTATGTGTTTCTATGGTTTGTATATAAATTTACATGGATATTTCACAGAAATTCAATGCAGGAGGACATACATGCATGCATATTCCATGTTTTATCTTCTATAGGACAAAAATCAAAGGACGTCTAGATCATCATAGATCCTGTTCCATGACTTTTCCATGTCAGAGTCCCTTGTCACATGTTCACATGAAAAATACTAGCAAGACTGCACTGCCCACTGTGGGTGGTAATTCCTTTAATGAAATATCCTGGTACACATGTAAACACATGTGACATGTGATACCAATACAACATTACGGAAAAAAAAATGCAAAAAATTTGATTGCATTTCAAATTAAATCTATATAGAGTACCAGTCAAATGTTTATTCTTTATTTGTAGTATTTTCTACATATTAGATTAATATTGAAGACATCAAAACTATAAAGAAACACACGTACAATTAAAGTGAACAAAAATATGATTTATGCATTAGATTTTTTTAAAACAGTACCTTTAGCTTTGATGCCAAATGTGCTGATCTCTTGTTAAATGCTTTTCTTTTACACTGCACTCCAACTTGTTCCAAACCAGTTTTTTTTTTTTTGTTTACTACCTAACTGCATGTGTTCATTCATAGTGTTTAAGTCTTTAATATTAATCTACAATGAAATGATAGAAATAAAGAACAAATATGAGAATGAGAAACTTTGACTGGAACTATATTTGACTCTGTTTATTAGTACTGCAGAATGTAAATATTAATCTTTTTATTTCTGTAGGGGAAAGGTGGAGTTCCTGGTCCAGTTGGTATAATTGGCCCAGCTGGCAGCCCGGTAAGTGACCTTGACCGCACTACTAATACATGCAATTCCCATACAAGATGTATAAATGGATATACAGCTTTGGAAAAAAATAAGAGACCACTTAAAATTATGAGTTTCTTTGATTTTAACAAATTGAAAACCCCTGGAGTATAATCAAAAGGGTGATCACATGCCATTAAACCAAGCTGAACTGCTTGAATGTTTGCACCAGAAATGGCATAAAGTTATCCAAAAGCAGTGTGTAAGACTGGTGGAAAAGAACATGCCAAGATGCATGATAAAAATCAGTGTCTCAGAAAAATAGAATATTATATTAGACCAATTGGTAGGAAATGAACCATTGCTGGAAAATGAAACTCACATCTCCATAAAAGTTGTCAGGAGAGGGAATCATGAAATCTTTGAACTTGATAAAACACAGTGGACCAACACCAGCAGATGACATGGCTCTCCAAACCATCACTGACCATCAGTTCATTTCAATTGGAAATCAATGAACCAGAGTCTGGAGGAAGAGTGGAGAGACGCACAGTCCAAACTGCTTGAGGTCTAGTGTGAAGTTTATACAATCATTGATGGTTTGGAGAGCCTTGTCATCTGCTGGTGAAGTCCAAAGTCAGTGATATTCTATTTTTTTGAGATGCATTAGTATATTGATAAAAATGACCCACAAAGATTCACAAACTAATGTTACAAAAACTAGTATTAATATTAAACTAACACTAGGTTAAGTGAATAACAGTAAGGATCTGGTTCCTGTGTCACCTCTCAAGGGGTGAATATATTAGGCAGCGAGTGAACAGTCAGTTCTTAAAGTTGATGTATTGAAGCAGGTTGAGAATCTGAGACACTCTGAGACAAGAACCGAACTGTGAACTGTCAGCAAAGTTAACCTAATCTGATACAAAAGAAGAGCTAATAAAGCATGAATTTCTGAAGTTAA
Source organism: Astyanax mexicanus (assembly GCF_023375975.1). NCBI lineage: Eukaryota > Metazoa > Chordata > Actinopteri > Characiformes > Acestrorhamphidae > Astyanax > Astyanax mexicanus. The sequence goes on along the minus strand of NC_064424.1, from coordinate 26,215,791 downwards.
AAGTGAACTCATTGTCCTGAGGGCTTCATCCCTTGACAGATCAGAGATGGTGGTCTACAAAATATTACAAAATATTGTAATGTTATGGCTAATCAGTGTATTGTGTATAACGGGGAACTGTCTTGTTCTTCATTTCTGTTTTGTTTCTAGGGTCCTAGAGGAGATAGTGGTAGCAGAGGAGAAATGGTAAGATGTGGACAAATACACAGTTCTTGTGTTTGAGAATACTGTGTATTGTAAAATTGCTCTCTAAATGCTGTGTTTTGTGTTTTTTGTTGTACAGGGTGCCCAGGGGCCAAGAGTGAGTCTCTCTATACATCCCCACCATTCTCTCTTTATTACTGTATCAGCATATTCGTATTAACTGTTCAGTTGACTGATCATTTCTATCTTTTCTAGGGTGCTCCTGGACCTCGTGGACCTCCCGGACCACCGGTAAAAACAGTTATATGTTATAAACATGTTTAAACATGGAAAATATTTTTGTAGGTCGTCCCATAAATAATGTATTTAATATCTAAGCTATTATTTTTATAATTGCACAGTAAAATTCCAATCCCTAACTGGATGCTCTTTTTCTGTTTTTGTAATCTAGGGGCCTCCCAGCATCCCACTGTCCTTTGTAAGCAATCTAATTTTTTTTACTTACCTTTTTTGATTTGAAAAAAAAACTACTGACTGACCTATAGATTGACCTGAATATATATATGTGTATATATATATCTGTTTGTTCGCTCCAAAGCAACGGGACGATAGTGGAGTACCTTTGCCTTCGTTTGCTGGATCACACTCTGCGCTCAAACCTCAGGTAATGTGACGTTGAATTTGATTATATTATATTAATTTTAATATTTACAACACAGATATAGTGTACAGCCAGAAGTGGGTAGAGTGGCTTAACCAGTGTGATGGCTTGGTTTGTCAACAAACACAATCAACCTGACCAAACTAGATAACTGTTTAAAAAGCATGGTTAGCATGACTAAAGCCCTATCCAAAGAAGATTCGTTTCTTGACATCTGTAAAAAATATTTCACACTCGTCCGGACTGCAATTGAAAAAAGGGAGAACCAGTGAGTTTTCTGGCTTTCTCTGTCACATGACATAGTGTTCAGTAGCTCCTCCATTTCCTCCATTGACCCCCTGAGGAGCTAATCCCGGATCGGGCTTAAGCTGTTTGACCTGCACAATCAGCATGACTACACTGGGTAACCAGTTTGACCACATTGGTCAACCAACTTGACCAAACTGGCCATTTTGTCCAAGCTCATTGGCCAGCACGGCCATACTTGCTTCTCAGCAAAAAATAAAGTAAAGCTTACTGTAATTTACTAATTTCTCCTCTGCATGTGTGTCTTCTCGTTTCTTTGTGTCTCAGGGTGTGGCAGTGCTGGATCTGCCAATGCTGGACAAGGCTCCAGAGATTCTGCGGACGCTGCACTACCTGAGTTTGTTGGTGCACAGCCTGAAGAATCCTCTGGGCACACGGGACCACCCAGCTCGCCTCTGCCGGGACCTGCACACCTGCCAATACAAACTCAACGATGGTGTGTGTGCAATGATGTGTGAAAAGACAAGAAAGGCTTTCTAGAGCTCCAAAATAGCCTGACAAATTTAGGATCTTACATTACAATAAATAAAATACATGAAATAATACATTAGATTAAATAAAAAAAGATATTATAATTCTGTACATTTTACAGAGTTACATGTTAAAGTCTAGACACATTGCAAATTATCTTGTCCTCCAATATCTAGTAAAAAGATATCACTCTCAAAGAACAGTGGAACAGTGCCCTTTAATCAGTGCGTAGTGCAAATTGTAATTAATTCAGTTGTAGGTCAAAAACTACTTGATTCATTTTTGATTTGTACAAATATGTATTTTTTTGTCACCAATCTTTAAGGAATGGGAGTTGTGTGTGTGTGTGTGTGTGTGTGTGTGTATGTATACTAGTAGAACTAAATTAATGTCTCCTTTCTTCAGGCACTTACTGGATTGACCCCAACATGGGTTGCTCCTCTGACTCTATAGAAGTTTCCTGCAACTTCACAGGAGGTGGACTTACCTGCCTCAGGCCAATCACAGTGTCCAAGGTACTGACCATAACCTGTTACCTGTTAAGATTAAGACCATTATTTAGTTTCACTGTAGAGTAGTTCAACAAAAATCATACAAAAATAATTATACCTTGTTGGCAGTTGGCCAACAATTATTTATTAGCAATAAATAATTCTGATTTGGTTCTTTGCTTAAGGATACCCCAGCCATGTTCTTTTACCCCTCCTTACCCCACTTCCTGCTTCCAGGGGACTGAACACAGCAATCGGACAATCATAAGTCTGCTTTTTAAACCTTTAGACCATAGCTGTTGCACAGTTCCTGTGATACAACTAATTAGCTCTCACCGACTAACCATGCCCACCATACTAAGACCAGATTTCAGATATGTGTTCTGTGCTGCTGTTGGGTAATTCTTAACTTCCTTTTACTGTGTGATTGATTTATAGCTGGAGTTCAGCGTTGGACTGATCCAAATGAGCTTCCTGCATTTACTGAGCTCAAGGGCAGAGCAACGCATCACCATCCACTGCCTTAATGTCTCCATCTGGAGCTTTGGCCAGTCTCAGTCCTCTTCTCCGAATGCTGTGAAGTTCAGAGGGTGGAATGGAGAGATGCTGGAGCCAGACGTGTTGGAGGACACCTGCTGGGTGAGATCATCATTGCATTGCCTCAGTCTGCATTCACATTATCAGCCTTACTGTCGACAGTTTTCTGCTTAGGGTCACTCTGCACCAGAAATATTCATGTTGAATGTACATTAACTTCTAACCACTACTGTAGATAGGATAATTCTGTGTTCAGCCATCTTTGATCTGTAACCGTCCACCTCCTTTTTCATTTTCTGTACAGCAGCGGGACGGACAATGGCAGCGTGCCGTCTTCCTTTTCAGAGTGAACGACGCCTCTTTCCTTCCTGTAAAACACATCAACAATCTTCCTGAAACCGCACTCTCGTCACGCTACCATCTCGAGGTTGGACCTGTGTGTTTCCTTTAGTGTGTGTATGTATAATTTACATATGCACACATACACACCATGCTTCTTCCTCGCAAGCGATGTCCAGTTAAAGCAGCCCACATCCCGCACACTTCGGTATTCAGCCACTGATTGGACTGCAGACACGGGACGAGGTGGAGTGGGCATGGCTTTTGAGTGGATTTAGCACTAAAGACTGTGGAGAGGAAGGTCCTGCCCTTCCAGCCGTGGATGTCCAGCGAGAGCAGGCTCTGAAATACAGCCCGGTCAGCATTGATTCAGGACGTCCATGATCTGGGAGAAACTGCCATACTGTCCGTCTTTCTCTCCTTCTCTATCTCTCTTTCTCTCTCTCTCTATCACTCTCATACCCTGTTAAATACTAAGTATAATAAGTTATTGTAATTCTTGTACTAACTATGGAACTATGATCTATTTTAAAGAAGAATTAAGATAATTGGGAAAAAAAACATATTTATATATCTGTACTTGATCTTTATTCCGGAGCTTTTATACGGTAACAGTTTCAGTGCAATAGGAAACAGAAGGAAATTATTAGAGAGATTATTAAAGATTGGTTACATATTGTGTGGGATTAACTTTATGGATGGCTTTTCAGGGGAACTGTCAATCAAATGTGTGTGATTGATTGAAAACAGTTAGACAGGGAAGTATAAGTATGAGTTTGTTTGTGTGTGTGTATGCTTGCATTTTAATGTGACCAGTCAGGGAGATGCTGATTCTTTAATGTAGTGTGTGTAATTGTGTGTGTGTATGTTTGTGTGTGTGCGTGTTTGTGTATGTGTGTGTGTGTGTGTGTGTGTGTCAAAGATCCGTGGAGATCTATGCAAGGTTCTCTTTACATCACCTACGCCACGTCCTGAGAGCACTGGGCAGTCTAGTGGTGTTTCTCAGGCAATCAGGAGGAGGAATCTTTAGCAAACCAGTGTCTGATGCTCAGACTGGGCGTGTCTTTTATATGCAGGTGTGCCGGTCCTGTGGGTGTGTCTTTTTCTAAGGGGTGTGTCCACCCCTACAAGGTGCTATTTGAGTCGCGTGTTTGCGCGTGAACGTTCAGTGCCGTAGACGGTGCTGACTTACGAAAAATGGTGCTTAAACTTCAAGCAGCCCTTATCACCCCGTAGCCTCGGCTCCCCTCCCACAGAGCAAAGCACTAAAGTAAACGTTGCAAGCAATTCACAAGCAGGCGTCCATTTGCTGTGTTCAAATCATATGTAGCATCAGTGTCCTGAATACACCAAATCCAAATGGTGAAGAAGACAATGGGATGGGACATAAACATTGAAATCCAGCTGTTTAGATACATAATATGGACAAAAAAGTTTATCTAGCTTTTGCTCATCTAGTAAAAGTACTGTCCAGAAAAAGCTTTCTGCTAGCAATCTGCATTGCTATTTTTGATTGCATCCAGCAATAAGAGCTAAAATTAGAATTACTGCAGTCCAGGTGTTGGATGATCACTACCCCCACCTCATCCACAACTTCCCAGCTTATCCCAAATATATGGAGCACTATTATTCCAGAGAACACAGTTCTACTGCTCCACAGCTCCCACTAGCCCACACCTGGCATTATGCAAGGTGACCATAGCTTCATATTTCTCCAGAGATTTTAAATCTGCTGGCAGTACTTCTCCACACGCTGTGTACATGGTTTAAACATCCGTGTCAGCAATTGGTGCAACTTAAAGTAACTGATTGCATGCATTAGAAGGGGTGTCCACAAACATCTGAACATTAAGTGTATTCACCTGGCTCAACACCAGTGATCTCAAACCCTGCTTATTGGGAGCTACTGCATCGAGTACACCCAGACTTTATAGTGTAGCCTGCACACATTTATAAATGTAAGTGTGCATGTCAGGTTACTCTCCAGGCACCAAATATTCTTGTCAACCTGGTACGTCTTTAGCCCTATCTGGATGGGATTAGTTACTCAGAGGGGGCGTCTGTGAAAAATATTTTACTCTTCTACTCAGTGATAAAACTCTTTCATCCTGGCAATTAAAAAAAAAACAGAAGGACCAGTAAGATTTTTGGCTTTCTCAGTCACATGGCATCGCGTTCAGTAGCTCCTCCATTTCCACTCGCTGTTTTGTTTACGTAGATCTCCATGGAAACGTGCGCCCAAAGTGTAATTACGGTGTGTGGCAGTGGAAAAAGAGCTATTTTGTTAAACGTGAGGTGACGAAACTCAGAGATGTGCGTCTGGACGGGACAAACAGCAGGTATTTCAGCCTGTAATTTTCTCAGAGGACATCTGAAAAAACACACACATGGTCGTTCCGGACAGGAATAAAATCACAGAGGACCCCCACTAAAAGTGAAAGTTACCCCAAGACCCCCTGAGAAACAAATCCCGTCCAGATAGGATTTTTGTCTGGCAGGTTAGTCAGGTTTTAGACTGGCCAAGAGACCTGCTATCTTGGATGGTCACTGGTGTTGCAGATGCATGGTGGTACCTGTTGCATAGGTTCAGCATAGAATGAAGGTTCCTGGCCAGAGGGTCTAGCTTCTTTGCTGGTTTCCTAGCAACCAAGAACATATCATAAAATGTATGCTGTTGTAGGCCAACTTTGAAAAGTAGTGCTTTGGTACTTTAGCCCAGGCCACAAAGGCTGCATTGCGAATATATGTAACACGCTCCACAGACTAATTCTCTGTTTTAAAGTTAAGTGGATACGTAGGGGTTGTTTCCATAGACTTTTTGCCCCAGAGCTGAGAATTCTTATTTGTGCATCCAAAAAGGTTCTGTAAGGAAGGCCTACAGTTTCTTCTTTCTTTGCTTACATGCATACACGTGTATAATTATTTGAGCTTTAATGTATACAGCAGGTCCCACTTTAGCTAATTTAAACCTATTTAAATATTAAAGTAAACATGGTTGGGGAACTGTTTTTGTCCGAACAAAAAAACATTACCTGAACTTAATGTAACAGCATCCCAACTGGTCTTGGAGTTGGTAGAATTGTTTTTGTTATTATTATGTGTAAATTTGGGACTCCAGAGAACAATATATTGCAATGTTTTACTGTTGTTTTTTTATATCCTTTATATTTCATTTTGTTCTAGATTTGTTTTGTCTCTGATTATCATACTGTATGGAACTTAAGTCTTCAGTCATGTTAACATTTCAAACAGGTTATGTGAATTTGTTTAGGTTCATTTTCAAGCCAATTACCTCACTCTGCTGGACGTCATCCATCGGCTCTTGTCTGTGATAGTTCTGGTCCATTTCCATGTAAATAAGTCTGACAAGCTTGTCAACTTCCAGCTTGTCAAAGCATATTTTTATTTAACATTGTTTTCAGTCTAATTCTCAGTGCTTTTCTCACTGCCATTTTCCATGCTTGGTTAAATCTGGAGTAAATGCTTACATACCCAATAAAGATGTTCTTACATGCTGCAGCGTGTCCATCTTCACCCGTGGTCTGATCTGTTGGGTAGATGACTAAAATGCGGTATTAGCAGGTATTAGATGTACAGTGCCCTGACTTTAGTTCCTGTGATCACAAACAAACAAAAAAACTTGATACAGCTGATACATATCTCTACAGTCTTTTCACCCTACATACAAAAAAAAACTTTCTTTGCTTCAATCATTTCATTAAACTTGAGTACCTGGAGTAACAATAAAAAACTGTTAACCACTAAACATCTTAGTCAAAATTTGACGTCCCAGTGAAGTTCTATGTGTGTTTAGCACCATGTTAAAGGTAATATCCTGCGGTCAGGCTTATTTTAGGACAGTCACACTCATTTTACATTATTTTAGGTTGATTTCCTTTATAATAGTGCACTAATGTTCGTCTTGTAAAGCAGCGATTCTCAACTGGTGGGTCTGTACCCAAAACTGGGTCGAGACAGCTTGTAAAAAATAAATACATAAAAAAATGTTTATCTGATTTTGTACTCAACGTTTATACTGGGGGGAAAAAAGAGAGAGTTTATTACTGCGGTTCTCTAAATGCAGAGAAGCGAAATATCTAATTTTGTGGCAGTTTTGATATTTAATTTTATTGTAGTAACTTTTAAACATGTAGTTGTCATGTTTCTTCATTCGTTTCTTAAAAATGCTCTTAAATTCACTTGGCATGCATATGTATGTTTAAATTAGATTTTAAAAGCTATTTCAAAAATAAAATCCCAAGCTCAGCTTAGACAAGTTGAGAACCCCTGTTGTAAAGTAGCTAATGCTAATGCCAGCGCTAATATTACATTCAAACAATGTTTTGGGTTAACCAGTTTAGCACATAGATACCCAGGAAGGACAGCAGGATGTGGTCTCATTAAACCTGTATAAGCCTACGTTCTGCTGTACTTCAGTACTATAGCAGTAGAGTGGTAGGTCAATGAAAACAACAATAAGAAAACACCACTTTAGTTTCTGAGTCAATTCCTCTTATTTTGCTATCTATAGATATAGATATGTTTGAGTAAAATGAACATTGTTGTTTTATTCTATAAGCTACGGACAAAATTTCTCCCAATTCCCAAATACAAATTCTATAAACTACGGACAAAATTTCTCCCAAATTCCAAATACAAATATTGTCATTTAGAGCATTTATTTGCAGAAAATGAGAAATGGCTGAAATAACAAAAAGAGCAGAGCTTTCAGACCTCAAATAATGCAAAGAAAACAAGTTCATTTAAGTCATTATGCATCTTGGTTTGTTGTCCTCCACAAGTCTTACACACTGTTTTTGGATAACTTTATGTCACTCCTGCTGAAAAACTGAAGCAGTTTAGCTTGTTTTGATGGACTGTGGCATAGAGAAAATGCATAGAAAAAAATAACTTATCTAGCCTAGCATCAACATATGAACCCAACTACAAAAGTATGACTCATTAGAGAGTTATAATTATCAACAAACTTACTTTAATTACACAAACTGTGGATTACACTGCACCTGTATCCAGCTCTGTTCACTGCACGAGGGAACTACGGTTGAACTTCAGGGACAGAACTCGAGCTGCACATGGAAAGAGCGTTAAATCATAGAGCTTCAGCGCCATCTAGTGGGAGTTTCACTGACTACATCTTACTGAATCAACTGAAACATTACCAAAAGTAACGTTTTCCAACATAATTTGTTTCATTCCAGGATTGATTTTTAGGGCTGTTGTTGTTTTTCACAGCCAAAATATTTAACATATTAGTAACTGTTACACTTATGATTTTTTTTTAAACACTAAAGACTGCGGAGCTATAAAAATAAATTTATGATTACAGCAGCCTAACTTTACTGGTAGTACACTCGGACTGTTGTTTTGGTTCTTCAGCTGAAATAGAAAAGAAGTCAGTGGGTTTAAAGCCTGGTTTTAGAAGTGTTCAAAGGTGTAAACAGTCTTGTTTTAAATACAATAATATCTATGATATGACGGTAATGTTACAAAGCTGGATGCAGCAGATGTAAAGTAGAGTCAGAGGAATCCTTTCTCTGCTCGTCTGGAGGAGCTATTTCCTCACTGTACTTATTTTTCTCAAGTTTAACTGCAACACGGCTTAAGTGGGTTTTCTCAGAGAATATCTAGACAGCAGAATGAATACTCACTGAAAAAACCTTTACAGGTTTGTTAGACCACCAGAGGGCGCTTCTGAATGAATAAAAAATGAACAGGGTTATATGGAGCAATGGAGAGTTTATAAATATTTGATAATCACAAATTATACAATATATAATTATTCTATATATATATATATATATATATATATATATATATATATATATATATATATTATACTACATATATTATCTAAACGCAAAACAATATTAAATGTTTCAGTAACACAAATTTTAAAACTTTATCTCCAGTTATATGCATTTTAAATGTGCTCGGCTGTGACTCCAAAATCAGCTCCCCAACCGTTTAGCTCCATTCAATATGGCGTCATTTTACTGCCAATAGTCAAGAGCGAAGTTTTTGAATAAAAGAGCCTATTTCATGCAGCGCTCACGAATTTTATTTGCTCACGTGTACAGATAGGTGTGTTCACACAAATTTACCATGCTCTCTCTCAGATTAACTCTCCTCTTGTACAAAAGATGTTCTCAGATATTCTCGTGTACTATCTGTCTTTTATTAATGTTTTGAGAGCGTGCGCTCACACTCAACTTCCCCCTGTGTTGAACAAATGTCTCCGGCCAATAAGAAGTGGCAACAGTATATACGTATATATATAGAGAGAGAGTATTAGTAATATACTAATATACTAATATTAGTAATATACTCTTGATATAGAGTATATGTATAATATAATATTTTTTATTCAGTGAGAATTCACCTTATATACTTGTCTTTAATACCAAAATTTGATGTCTTCTTACTGGACTTTACTTTTGAAATCTTTTAGAATAGCTAAGAATAAGAAATGCCTAAAAACTGTACGAGTTTGTGATTAGCTTTTACTGGCCTCACTGCATTAAAATTTCTCTTTTTTTATATATTTATGTTGTATTATGTATATATGTTTTGCTGTCTTCAATTGTGGTTTAAATTTGTCATCTTAAAACTTTAAATACAAGTTTATATATATATATATATATTTTTTTTTTTTTACTTTTATTTAAACTTTCAAGATTCTTCACTCTCTGGTGGCCCGACAAACCTGGAAGAGATCAGTGGGAATTCTTCTCTGGGCTTGTCTCAGAGTTATAATGTTCAAATTTCCTCAATGTTTATCTTTCTGTTAACTTGTTCTGTCATCTTATGACTACAGAAAGGCGAAAATAAATGAATTAATAAATAAACGCACCACACAACACAATGTTAGTTTTGTTAAGAGTTTATTATTTTTTGCATTTATTAATACACCAATTGTATTTCATAACAAACAAATGTTCCATGTTACTCTACACATACAATATTTTACTGCAGTAGCTACAGTGGAGTCAGTTTACAGCTGGCTAATGTGTAAGGGGCTAAGTGTGGTATTCATTCATATGAGCAAACTGATTATAGTCCCTTAAACCCCCATCACCTCTATGGACAAAACTGCAGTACTTGTGTGTTAAATACATCAATCTATCATTTCTTACTGCAGCTAAAGAAAAAACCTAGGGTTCAAAATAAATATACTTAAGCACTTCAGAAATCAAGGTAAAATATTAATACTGATAATTTTTTTGGAATATTACAATTTGTGCCGAGAAAAGACACTTTAAAGCACCACTGACAGTTCACTAGTATATTTATATGATGAAAGAATAAAAATGGCCAGTCTATTGATTTCTGTCCTTTTCTTTTGTTACATTTTTATTCTAATTTTCCGTTCCATCATATTGTGTATTGCAGAAGCTTGAGCTGCTACTGCTGCACCATTTGTAGCTGCTACCTGTTTTGCTTTCCTCCAGCTCTTTATGTAATGTGTACAGACCATGCTGACCACGTCTCCAACACACCACTTTACTTAACAACATTTATGTACACAAAGAGCAGCACAAACAATGACTGGAGCAAGCTTGTGCTTCTCCATGTTGGCATCTGAAACTCCTAGGTAACATAACTCACATGCATAGTGGTGCATGTGGTCAGGAATCTGGGGCCTCATGTACTAAGACTTGCTACTTGTGGACTTCCTACTAGAATGTTCCGTACGCCCAGACCTGAAAAGTTCCGTACGCACAAAAAAAATCTGGATTTATCAAACCGTGCGTAGGCAGAAATCCAACTACTTTCTCTTAGTACATCGCAATCAACTTGAAATCAAGCGCAAGTGCACGAAAACATCACACCTGCCATGACTCCTCCCTTTACACAGAGTATAATGTAATAATAATAATAATAATAATAATAACAATAATAATATGCTAAAGTTTAATATGCAAGTCAAGAAAGAAAAGTGTTGCAAGATAACTAATAATTACCCATGTTTAAATGTATTATTCTAGGATAGATAATAAATGTTTTAATTTAAATTAGTTGCTTACCAAGAAGCCACCCGTCACGCACTCAGCTTGTCTTATCCTCTTATGCTCTTGGAAATCTAAAACGGTTTATAAGCCAGTCATCATCATGGGCCAAAAAAACAGTGAATTCGGCCATTAGCAATATTTTCCAATAATGCCAACGCTGCCATCTTCAACAACTCCAGCGCAACATTTTATGCAGGTTTATATAATCTAGGCTAAGTGGAAACACGTTGAACGATTATTTCAGTAAGCCAGTGAAATTGTCTGATTAATTTACTTTATTTTACCCAATAATGCTGACTACAATGTGTGCGTAAAGGATATCTTAATAGTTGTAATTTCAATGCATCGCCTCTAGGTGTCGCCAAATGACAAAAACACAATACATACGTACAAAAAAATCATGCGCTTTCTCACGTTCAAGTCAAATTTAGTACATAGTACGCAATGTTTTTGTGCGTACGCACCTTCAGTACATGAGGCCCCTGGTGATGTAGTGTATGCTCTTTATGGATTTCGATTTTTAAAAAGTTGGCAAAAAAAATCAGTTGGGTAGTGCAGTCTTTTTAATGCACTCATCATGTGGTGTATCCAAGACTTCAGACAGACCATGGCCTCAGTGATGCACGTTTTTTCGTGGTTTTCCAGGATTCAGTTGCGTCATCACACAAACGCAGCAGCATATTGCACCAATAAGAGTCTTTACATTCTCCTGCCTGTTTAACATGATTATAGGGCATCACACAAATCAAAACAGCCAAAAATGTAGGATTCAGTCTACAAATGGCTTCCATTTGTCACTGCAAAGTTTGATGAAATGCATTACACACAAAAAACTACCAGGCATTTTTCAAAGCTATTAATTCAAGTGTTTTTGTTGCCTGAGCAGCGTGTAATGATTAACATGATACTTGCTTTTAAAATATCACAAATAAATCTTATCAAACTTGTAATAATTTCATAAATACATTTCTACCCATTTTCATGATAAATTTATGGTTTGTCTTTAAATAATGACACTAGGAAGAGATCTGATGTTCTTTAACATAGTTTATTTATTGCTTTCCCTATGTTAGACACAGTTAAAGCTTAATCTGATGTGATAGGCCAGGATCTCAAAAGAACTCATAATAAATTATGTATTTGCTCTTGATGTACAAAAAAAAAAATTAAAATGTAACATGGAAATGGCACCTATTTTGTATCCTTATAGTAGCAGATGTGTTAGAATAACGAAGGCGATTGTGAGGAACTTGGAGGTGTGGTCTGTTGCAGAGGCAGAGCCATTAAGGTCATGTCCACACAAAGCATGTTCCAACAGCACACGGGCCTCTGGAGTGACGCCTGGAAACACACACACACACACACAAGAATCAATATCTAAACTAAAAAAAATACTGTTCTACACTTTTTTAGGAAAAAATGAATAGAATAACTGGCTTAAAGCTTACAGCAAAACTGAAACAGCACAAAGGCTAAATTAGTTATATTACTTTTTATACTGCTTACCTAGTAGTTTACTAGTTAATTAGTTTCGATCTGTCAGGATTTCTAAAGTTATACATATAATTATAAAGTTATGTACACAGATCAGCCATAACATTATCACAACCACTTTGTTTTTCCATTTTTCAGCTCCACTGATCATTCAGAAGAACTCCTATTTCTGTCCTATGTCCTATTTCTGTTTAGCTTCATACTTTATTATCCTCCCTCACCCTGTTCGTTAATGCTCAGGACTCCACAGGATAGAACACCACAGAGCAGGTATTTGCAGTGACAATTTATTCCTAATTTAGCTCAGCCAGTTAACTCACTAGGTCTTCCACTATCACGTGCAATGCTCCAGACACTAAGGACAAGCACATGCCTACTCCGATACCATCACTGATCATCAGTAAATTTTGCATTTAATTTGGAAATCAAAGGAGGAGAGAAGGAACAGTGGAAAGACAAGCTGCTTGAGGTTGTTGTGCAGAAAACGTGCCAAAGAATCTAAAAGTGGGGAGAGCGCTCAGTTGTAGTGCAGAAAACAGGCCAAAGAGTTTAAAAGCTGTGAAAGTGCACAGTTGTGCACAGAAAATGTACATGTGACGAAAGTACATAAAGACGCATGACGTGGTCAGAAGAGATCTTGTGAAAAGCGACCTGATACCCCAGTTTTTAGAATGAATATATCAGGCTTAGCAGGGATGGTGGTTCCAGCACACTGATACCATTAAACACAATATTGTATCCTTTCTCTACTTAGATATGCTTCTGCTTTCAACTTAGAAACAAAATAATGCAGACTGGTGCTTTAATGTTTCTTAGCTTTTGGGAGAACATGGCAACCTGAATTTATAATGCCAGAGCCAGGTTGCCATGCCTGTGAAAAGCAACACAGTGCTCTTAACCAAACACTGTGCCAATGTAAGCTGCTGTTTGGCAGATAAACATTGTGAAACCCCCAAGTCTTTAATTTAACGTCAAACTGAAATCGGCATCACTTCATTATGACCCCAGTGCTCTATCAGTGCTGTAGGCTTATTGGCAGCTTCTAATTGAGAGACTAACATGCGGGTGCCTGTCAATCAACAAACCCTGCAGCCTTATAAAGGCCTCTGGGTAAACACGTGCCTGTGTTGATCGCTGTGTGCCTGTGTCCATTCACTGTATCCACAGTTACACAACCACTCAATACAGAAACGGCAATTAGTTTTTTAAAGAATGAGACAAGAGGACGGACGAGCTTATTATACCAGACAAATGCTGTAGTGCTTATTACTGGATTGAATCTTATTACACATCCCTTATTTAGTGATGGTCCTGCAACCTATATGTTTTGGTATCTTGCTTAATGTAACCTAAGCCATGTATACTGAGAGAGGAGATCCTTCATTCACCTTCATTCATACACTTTTTGCCAGTCTAGGGGATGGAACTAGTGACAACCCCACTTCTTTAACCTTTAAGCTATGCTTGTTTTCTTTTGTTAACCAAACTGGTAAAAAAAAATTAAGAAGCACGGTATCTAACACACTTCAGTTCCTATGCTAATTAAAACCGGATATACTAAGATGTTGAAAACATGCAAAGAAGTCCAAACCTGCAGGTCGAACAGCAGCAATACATATTATTTTACCTTAAATATATAGCAGCTTGTGAATCACGTTGATGCTCCACTGGCTGTAATAGAATGCTGTCTTTCTCATCCCCAATGTGTTGGAAGACTGTGTTGGCTACTGCACTACAGAACTTCTGCACAGGACCTCTCTCTAGAAGAGTGTAACATTGCAGAACCTATCATAGTCATATTAGTGTAAAAAAAGTGTAAAATCCTCTAATATTACTCTAACACTTCAATCATTATGATTCTTTTACTTCACATGCTGCTTCTTTATCTCTCAGCTTGGTAACAAATGCATGTGTACAGCTGTTTATAAAAGGGTCATTTGTATTTACTACAGTGGAGTAAAGCTGAATTATTCCACTAAAAAGCACCAATTCTGACATAATACTGCTTTAAAGGAACTGCTGCCAATATTTTAAGATGCCCAAATACCACAGGATGCCAGAAGACACCTTAAGAGGTCTTGTTTTTGTCTCAACAAGTCAGAGCTATTTTGTTGGCACGAGTGGGACCTATACATTATTACTGTTATCAGTGTATTGTTGAGTTTACTTTTCCATTACAGGAAAAGTAACCTGGCCATCTGGTTTAAAGTTGTGCTTACTCTCTTATATTTAAATAGTAGAGCTACCCAGCCAACATTCTTATGTGGGGCTCACATGGGTGGAATGTGGACTAGGTGGGTTTTAGGTGGGCTTGGGCTCTGAGTGGGTTTGCAAATATGTTTCTTACCAAATGAGCCCAATTAATACAGCCCACCTAAATCCCATTTAGGTCATATATAGACCCCATGTGCAGTGTATGGGCTAGATGGGCCCCATGCCCAATTATTCCCTCTTTGTCTCATTACCCTTCACTGACATTCATATGTAAGGCTGACATGGAACCTGTGGACAAAACCATCTGATTCCCTGTGGACTACCCATACAGGCCCAATTCTTATCCAAGAAGAGAGAGAGAGCGAAAGAGAGACAGAGACAGAGAGAAAGGTAGACTCACTGTGTTGTGACCACTCTTCCCAGAGATGATGCAAATCGGCATCATGTTCATGTTCATGTTGTTCATGCTCGTGATGATCTAAAAAAAACAGCATTAATATCAATAATTGCATTTAAAATACACAATATTCACAGTCAGCACTCTTTTTCATTGGCACCTCTTGCTTTAATGACAGTTGTGCACATCTTTGCATTTTCTCAGTCAGCTTTATGAGTCACCTGCAATGGCTTTAAGTTAAAAGCTATACTGAACTTGTCAAAAGTTAATTACCTAAATTTCATTTGAGAGCATCAGTTGTGTTGTGAAGAGGTAGAGTTGGTATACAGTGAATAGTCCTATTTAAGTAATGTTTTAATCCACATTATGGCAAGAATTCCTCAAGTAAGTAAATAACTTTGAAAGTATCCTTATGTGCAGTTGCAAAAAACATTAAAAAATGTTTTGATGAAACTGGCTCTCATCAGGACTGCTCCAGAAAAGGAAGACCAAGAGTTACCTCTGTTGCACAGGATAAGTTCATCAGAGTTACCAGCTTCAGAAACGGCAAATTAACAGCTTAACCCCAGATAAGTGTACCTAAATGCTTCACATAGTTTTTTGATTTGTTTAACACTTTTAACTTAAACTACATGATTTAAGTTATATTACATGATTCCTTATGTGTTCCTACATAGTCTGGATGAATGCAGTGTTGATTTACAATGTAGGAAACTGTTTTTAGACCCAAATCTGAAGTTTGTCTCAGGTGCACTACATGGACAAACGTATTGAAACACGTGTTCACTCAGTCCCCAAGTAGCTATATCTTAATGTACAGGGTAGGATTTCTACTAGATTTTGGGTCATTGCTGTGCAAATTGTATTGCATTTAGTGAAAAGAACATTAGTGTGTTGGATTAATACCATCCCCAATTCCCTAAACTCATCCCAAAAATATTGGATGGAGCACCATCATTACAGACAGAACAGTTCCACTGCTCTATAGTGCAAAGCTGGAGGTCTTTATACCTTTCAAACCCACATCTGACATTAGACATGATACATTCTTTTGAAGGGATGTCCACATGTATTTTAACATATATCATATAGCATTTAGATCTGTTAGGCTCTTCAGACATCTGGTCCATTCACTACCACTGTGAACAGTTCTGACTGGGTTAATTCTCTGAAATAGATAGATAGATAGATAGATAGATAGATAGATAGATAGATAGATAGATAGATAGATAGATAGATAGATAGATAGATAGATAGATAGATAGATAGATAGATAGATAGATAGATAGAGCACACAAATAATAAAAATAATAGTAATACTAATAAAGAAGTAACACAAAAAGCATACACAACAGAGTCCACACCAAGGTACAAAAAAGTGCTAAATGGTGCTTATTAAGTACACACATCAGGTGTTAAGCAGTCTAATTCCAGCAGGAACAAATGACCTGCGGAACCTAACTGACCATGTTCACATTTGAACAGTTTTATTTACTTTATGTTGTTTATGGCGAATATAGAGAAAACATGGAGAAAAATGTGGAGATGGTACCATTGTTTTGATGAAACAGGAGTTGACGGAGTTCCCGTAGTGCTGCTGTGAGGTTCTCCAGCTGGTCGTGCAGGTGGATGTTCTCCTCGATCAGAGCGTGGATGGTATCCTGAAGCTCAAATGCACGGCAACACACAGAGACCAGCGTTAACACACACAGACACCTCAGGACAAGCGACGGATGCATGGCATCCATGCAGGACAGACACACTCTCACACACCTGGAGAAAACTTCAGGGTGCCCAGTTCTGAGTGAAAGCTCAGTGAGTATACCAGAAAACCATCACACACACAAACAGAGAGAGAACAGCTGCCCTGTCAGTTACCAAACTAATGCAGTGAATGCATTACCACACACACAAACACATAAGCTCTTTTTCTCTCTTTCTGTCTCTCTCTACACACTGACAGTTGAGAGAGACAGATCAATCCAGTCATTCTGCATGGATGAACTCTCAGTGTGTGTGTGTGTGTGTGTGTGTGTGAGAACTACCCAAGGCCTTTTAGTTCATAGTGGTGTACAGATTTTTTTTTTACAGCTTTAAAATTTGAATCTGTAGATTTTGTCATTCTTTCACTGTATTTTCATGTTATAACATATAAACTAGATGCAAGTAGTGCTGCTGGAGTTTTTAACTGAGTATACTGGACTGAGAATTGTCCTGTGAGCAGCATCCTGTGAGCACATATCAAGAACTAGAGGATAACCATTACAAACTGTGTAGCTTTAGTCTCCGACTTTACCTCTACGAGGTGGAGCAGCCAGAAAATATTTCAACCTACTAAGTACTTCATACTTACTTCATACTTCATTACCTTACTTTAAGTGGCAGTCTCCCCAATTTACACTGCCAATTACCCAACCCACTCACTAGTACTCCCGCTATCACTAGTAATGCTCCAACACACCAGGAGGGTGAAGACTAACACATGCTTCCTCCGATGCATGGGAAGTCAGTCACCGCTTCTTTGCTGACACAGCGCACTCGGAGGAAAGCGCAGCGGTTCGGTTCCGGTACACAGATGCCCTGTGCTGGGGGCATCAACCTTTGGTGATGTGAGGGAGAGCGCCATCTACCCACCCAGAGGGAGCAGGGCCAATTTTGCTCCCTCTGAGCGCCGGCAGCTTGCCACCTACCGCTCCTCCCGACCTCCCGCTCATAGTGGCAGCACTTTAGACCGCTGGACCACTCGGCATCCTGAAAGCAGAGTAATTTCTGGAGAAGGTACAAGTTCTTCTAGCCATGTCACACGTCTTTACATACTTACGTCACATGTACAGCCTCTAAAAGAGGATCCAGCTCAGTTTTACTAAATGCAAGCAGCTGGTGGAGCAATGGAGACTTCAGAAGGGGAGACTCAAACCTTAGTAGCTCATTCACTCATAGTAAAACCAAACTAGCAAAGGAATGAAGTTTCTGACTGAGCTCACTCTCCCTCTCTTTCTCTCTGACTGAACATACCCTGGAATCGGATGCAGGTTATGCTCTGAAAGGAGACCGCATCACACCTGCCCAGTTAAAATTGATTCTTCCACATGCTTGGCGCAGTAACCCATTCTCAACAGAGAGGCCTCAAGTAGAAATTTTGGTTATCTTTACTTTACTGGAGTAGTTATTTTTCAGACTTTTTACTTCCAATCCTTACATTTTCACACAATTATCTCAACTTTCTACTCCTTACATTTTAAAAATAGCCTTGTTACTTCTGTTTAATTTCAGCTTGTTTTTATTCAAAAACAAAAACCCTATCCAAGTAAATCTCTCCATCCAGAGAAAGTGAATTTGATTGTGGTTGGATGAGAAGTATAAACATATACCATTCCAAAACCCTATTGGTTTATACGCAATCCATGACACCTGCACACATTACGCCGTCTTACACTTCAGCAAGAACATAACATGTTGTATGTAGCCTAGTATGAATATAATCCGTGCAGAGACTCAAGACAACTCCAGACAAACTCCAGTCCAACTAAGCTTCTTTAATATATCTGAAATGTACTATATTGCATTCATTTTCAATGGGGATATATACAAATGAAACAGGGAGCCTAGTGAACCCCAAATTGATTAACATTAACATTTTAATAACATTCATCAAATTAAAGTAATTATGACTTTAAAAAACTAAGCTTTGGTCCTTAATGCAATTGTTATACTGTAAGAAGTTCTAAAACCAGGACTTTTAAACACCAAAGAAACAGAAGAACTATAGTCTGTAATTATAAAACCACAGTTCTCCTATATCTCCTCAGTAGAGCTTCAATAATGGTCAATGGATGTAGAAGTAAAGAGATGGTCATCTTGTTTTGCTTGTTTTGTGTAAAACATAATACTGACATAACAGAATGTGCATTTAGTGTTGAAGCTTTACATGTTTTTAAAAGAATCTTCCAAGCTTGGTGGTTTTATCATGTGCATTGGAGGGACCTAAAATGACTCTATGCTGAGAACTGGACCGGTTTTACGTTTGCATTTCTGCAGGCGTTCTCTTAGGAGAACTGATCAGCTGTAACATGGATATTCCTTTTATGCCAGCAAGTTTCTGTTTGCTTGCTAATCCCTTCACTGTATCCATCAATTGGTGGAGAGAAAGCGAGAGAGGGCAGTCGATACAGACCTCCTGGCAGGTCGATGTGTAATTAAATGCGGGCCATTTGCCATCATCCCCAATCAGCCATTAGGTTATGTCACAGAGGCCTCACACAGACTTGGTATCCCAGCGGTTAAACATCATTGTACACTAAAACACTTAAAAAGGCTTTGGAGTTGCAGAGTGGTAAAATGGGTGAGGGGGTCAAAGCTGGGTAACTACAGAGTTTCTAGGAATGGATGTTGCTGCTGTTCCAGCTGCATGTAATCCAGAGTTTACAGCAGAACAAATCAGATCCTCCATTAACTCAGAGCTAGATACAGTACAGTTCATAAACATCTATATATCAATGATGAAAAGTAGTATTTTTTAACTGTCCAACAGCAGGTCAAAGTGCAAAACTTAGATTAAATCACTAAATAGCAATAAAACATGGCTGTAGAAAGTATGGACAGTACAAGGTTTCACGAAGTGAGTGTATAGCTAAGCCCATCCATTTTTTAACCATTTAATTTTTGTCCTCCAAACTGTCTTTTTATCTTCAGTGTTCCTTTAGTTAATTTTCAAACTTTCAATTTTTTTTTATTATTCTGCTATATCTTAGGAAGAAAGGATTACATTAATCATAAAACTAACACTAAAGATATGGACAATACAATAAAATACACACAACACTGTCTGATATCAATATAATCGTGTAACAGTTTTTTACGAATGCTTAAGAAAAACAGGGCATATTTTGTCAGAATGACAATAAGTGAATGATCAAACACCACACACATCACTAGTGCTGCACACTGACTGAAATGTATTCTCCATATTGCAACATTAATTGATACATTTAAAAAAAAAAAAAACATCACCAAGCTGGATCTGGCCATGACAGTTTTGTGTACATCATAGCTTATACCTCTCCCACAAGACAGAGAGGTCAAATCTTCTTAAATAGTGAATCCACCCCTGTACAGACCCCCTTCGACAAGTTCAACCTTACTGATTAGAATTACATTTATGCAGCATATCATTAGCAGCCACTCCTTGAAAAAATGTTTTGTTAGCATGTAAGCAATTTTTAAAATAACACCAAAATGTATACCTTTATTTTGCAATCACTCCTCACAAGAGTCATTAATATACTGATTATATTATCTATATGTACATCATTGGAGATCCCAGTACTGAACACAAAAGTCAGAAGCAGAATCTATTACATCAATATTAATATTTAATTGAGTTATTACTTAATGATTATGTGATTATTATGATTATGAGTACTGTTAATTATTTATTTATTTATTTTTACCAATTTATACAGCTTGTGTTTCTATTGTGCTCTGAACCACAGACACACACACAGACACCAGGGGTTATTCTATCTTACACACAGACACTGAAGAGCCTTGATCACACCAAAACCCTGCATAGAGGGGTTGAGTGAATGTGGTGTTGAATGTGTGTAAGTGTGTGAGTGTGTGTGTGTCAGAGGCGACACTGTAGAAGGACAGAGTGCCGGCCGCACAGTCCACATACACTCCTACTCGCCCAGAGCCAGAGGAAGGAGGAGGGAGATCAGTGCCGTTTTTGTTGTGATAAACAGTGTAACCTTTATCAGAACAGCTCAGATTCCAGGAATTTACATTCTGTCCAAACATAGAGTCTGATCTGTCTCCTTTTCTGCTGATGGTTTTATAAGTTAAAGCCACATCAACTTCTTCTCCATTCCACTTAGCCTCCCAGTAACAGCGTCCGCTTAGGATCTCTCTACTCATCACCTGCTCCCAGTGATTAAACCTCTCTGGAAGATCAGGATACGGCTGTTCCTCCCTCACCCACTCCACCTTTCTGTTCCCCTCAGTCAGACAGAGATTTGTGTGTGCTGTGTTTGGATCCAGTGTAAGATCACAGGCCCCTAAACACATGAAAAGGAACATTTCAGTGAGAGTGTGTATTGCGTATGTTGGTATATGGTGAAGAAGAAAAAGAAAAAGACAGAGATCGAGGGAGAGTGTTTGCTATAACTGTGTGTGTGTGTGTGTTTGTGTATGTGTGTGTGTGTGCTCACATTTCTTTAGACCTGGTTTCATTCTGATCTTCCCTCCATGTTCCACTCTAAACACACAAACACACAGACCAAGACAGTGTGAGATTTTATTTTAAATGTTTCTGATCATCCAACTCATTTAAAGTTTAGATAAAAAAAGAAAAGTAATCACACTAAATTCTAAATGTAAACCACCTCTACACCTAATAAGCTGTAAAATGCTACATCTTGCCAGTAAAGACTGACATTATACTAATATGGCATTAAAAGGCCGCAGGGCAATACTGCCATTAGCAAACAGCAGAAAAGTTGCTGTAATATAATGTGTCACAATCTAAAGCATTTAAAAATGTAATAATGTGCAAACAGATGAAATAAATGGTGAGCAGCACATATCAAGTGAAGTTACCATTAATCTTATTTAGCTCATTAAAAAAAGGAAAATAGGTTGTTACTGTTTTCCTATTGAAGCATTAGGAATGGAAAAACGATATAAATAAATAAAAGCTACACAGACCAGCCAGACAGCATGCCAACATGCCAGCAGCCTCTGCATATATATTTTAAAATCTGTTGAAATTGAAATTACAGAACATCCCTGTTGACCATACCTGAGTGTCTCCAATTTGCATCCTTTTGAATTAAACCTTGAAGTCTACATTTCAATTAAATCTCAGTTCTTTAATTTCAGTTCCAGTGTGGTGGCATGCAGAACCCAAATTATAAAGATTGAGTCACTGTCCAAATATTTCTAGACTTAACTGTACCTGATTGTCATGTTTTATCAGTTGGTTCACAAGAAATGCACAATTGGAATCACAGAACATTTCTGTTGACCATACCTGAGTGTCTCCAATTTGCAGTGTGGATCCTCCAGTCTAGCAGAAAGCAGCTTCACTCCTGATTCTTCTGGGTGGTTGAAAGTCAGATCCAATTCTTTTAGGTGGTAGGGGTTTGAACTCAGAGCTGAGGCAAGAGAAGAAAAGCCTTTTTCTGTGATCATACAACCAGATAATCTGTAGAAAGAGAGAGGAAGAAAAATTTGATACTTTGGAAACAAATGTACAGTTCAACCCAACGGCTATTATACACTAAATCTCTGTTCCTAAAAATAACATGTTTAAATGCCTCTAGAAAACTTTTCTTTTATTTTAAAGCCATGTGAATGATTCCCCTGCACCCTATACATGTATACATTTACTTCAGTTAAATCCCACTTCCGTGTTTCCCTTATTCTATTTTGAACCTAGACCTGTAGGAGCAGTGGGTAAAATAGCATTAAATTGTTAAGTACTCCTTAAATTTACCACTATGTGGTGCACTCATGATGATAATAAAGACATATGTATTGGGTCTTATATTTAGACATCTAGAATGAAGGAACTGAAACACTAACCTGAGAATCTGAAGTTTACAGTGTGAACTCTTCAGTCCAGCAGAGAGCAGCTCCACTCCTGAATCCTGCAGATCATTATTACTGAGGTCCAGCTCTTTTAAGGAGGAGTTTTCCAGGTTTAAAACTAATCCCAGATTTTCACATGTTTTCTCTCCAATATTACATGAAGCTAGTCTAAAAAATAAAGAATAAACAGATTTCACTATAACCTAAAAGAGTATTAAATGAATCAGAATTAGATTTTGAAACAGAACCAGTGTAAGATACTGGTGCTTCAATATAGTGATTAAAGACTGGGGTAATGAACCACTAAAAGACAATGTAGAATATTCTAGAATATTTTAGAATACATTTTAAGATCAAAGTATCACAACATTCAACATTTAACAAGTATTTTTTAATGATTTGTAATGAAATATAGAACAAAAAAGTAGAAAAAATGTACTGTGAAAATCATTTTCTCAAATATATTTCTAAACCCACAAAATTCCTCCTAGGAAAGAAAAGAAAAAAGAAACACTTTAACAGTATTCAACTTTTAATTGTAACATTTTTGACATAACACATTTAAAGTGCACAAATTGTGTTTGTGTATCATACACACTGGTGGACTCAAGGTTATAATCATCCTCCTTGGTACTCCATGGTTGAAAGGCATTGCTAAAATGCCCTCTAAAGTGGCAAAAACTCCCATTTTGGTTGCCCTTGTTATACTAAAAAGGGATCAAGTGGCCATTAGTGTGCAATAATGTATGATGATCAAGAAATTTTGAAAGTGTCTTAATAAGTGTCCATCTATAATTGCCCTAAGAGACACAATGTTGTGTAGTCAGTGCCCCTTTATTATTTTCCCACCTGCTTGTTAAACCACTAAACATCCAGGGTATATATGCTCAGGATATCCTACAGGATGTGCAGAATTGTGTACACTGTAGAGAATGTAAAGTTACTTTAACCTTTCAAAATCCAAAGAGCTAGTGGAGGTTCCTGAATCCCTATCGTAAGCATTGCTTTTAATGTCGCAAATAAATAGTAATCATTAGGATGTACTAAAAGTCATAGAGAATAAGAAATAAGACAAATAATCTACCCTCAATGATCCCATACTGATGTTAAGTATCTTTGTTAGAATAAGACTTTAGTCTCTCTGTGTTTTTTAATAGGACTGCTATCCAGATTCTGCATATTTTTTGGCAGGGCACAATTTCACAGATTATTTGTAGGCTGTGGCAAGATATTGACAGAAATAATTAAAAAAACTGTTGAAGCATTTAGGTTATTGATTGCAAATGTGTTGATTTAATACAAACGTGAATAAAAAAATGATTAATTGGAAACTGATGAGAGAGTCTAAAAATATTTTTAACCCATCATTCTAAATATCAGTAGTTCATTAAAAACAAATGTCTGAATAAAAATACATACATAGCTCTTCTGGATGATTTGACTACTGGCAGCAGCCTTAGAAGACACTCCTCTGATGGATCATATTTACTGAGGTCAAACTCATCCAGCTCTTTCTCTGAGTTCAGCAACACAAACACGAGAGCTGACCATTGAGCAGGAGAGAGACTGGCCTGATGAAGATGATGGTGAGCACCTCTCCTAATGTATTTCTGAACATCCTGCACTAAAGAATGATCATTCAGTTCATTCAAACAGTGGAACAAATTGATGGATTTCTCTGGAGTAGGATTCTCCTCAATCTTCTGCTTGATGTAATTGATGATTTCTTCATTGCTGTGAGGGCTCCTTTCTGTATGTGTCAGTATGCCTCGTAAGAGAGTCTGATTAGACTCCAGCGAGAGACCCAGAAGGAAACGAAGGAACAGGTCCAGGTGTCCACTCTCACTCTGTAAGGCTTTGTCCACTGCACTCTTGAGGAAATCAGTCATTGCCAATCTGCTGAAAAGTTTGGACAGTTTAGTAGTTTGCTGATCAGTGTTTTTTGGATTCATATCTTTTTTATTGAGAAACGCATATAAAGCAGCAAGGAACTCCTGAACGCTCAGATGTACAAAGCTAAAGACCTTGCCCAGGTGCAGCTCATGTTCCTCTCTGAAGATCTGGGTGCACACTCCTGAGTACACTGACACTTCCCTAACATCAATGCCACTCTTTCTTAGGTCTTCCTCATAGAAAATCAGGTTTCCTTTTTCGAGCTGCTGAAAAGCAAGTTTCCCCAGAGCCAGGATACTTTTTTTTAGCTTGACAAGGATCAAGTTCAGTTTTTCCACTGTATTTCTGGCTCATGTGTTTAATCTGAACAATCAGAAAGTGTGTAAACATCTGTGTCAAGGTTTTGGGGGTTTCCTTTCTCTCAGTGTCACTGAGCATTTTCTCAAGAACAGTGGCTGCAATCCAGCAGAAGACAGGTATGTGGCACATGATGTAGAGGCTTCTTAAAGACTTGATGTGTGTGAAAACTTTGTTGGCCAGGTTCCGGTCACTGATTCTCTTCTTGAAGTACTCCTGCTTCTGAGAGTCACCGAAACCCCGCACTTCTGTGACCTGATCAACACACTCAGGAGGGATCTGACCAACTGCTGCTGGTCGTGAGGTGATCCAGAGGAGAGCAGAGGGAAGCATATTCCCCTTGATGAGGTTTGTCAGTAGAACATCTACTGAGGTTTGTTTTTCTATATCCACCAACTTCTCGTTGTTCTTGAAATCTAGAGGCAGACGACACTCATCAAGCCCATCAAAGACGAACATGATTTTAAAGCATTTATAGTGTCTTGGTTTTAAATCTTGTGTTTCTGGGAAGAAGTGCTGGAGAAGATTCACCAGACTGAGCTTCTTCTTCTTTATCAGATTCAGTTCTCTGAAGGGAAGTGGGAATATGAAAAGAACATCCTGATTTTCCTTTCCTTCAGCCCAGTCCAGAATGAACTTCTGCACAGAGACTGTTTTTCCAATTCCAGCAACTCCTTTAGTCAGTACAGTTCTAATGGGCTGGTTTTGTACTGTTAATGGTTTAAATATGTCATGACATTTGATTGAAATCTCCTGTGTTGCTGTTTTTCTGGATGCAGCTTCAATGTGATTCACCTCATGTTCCTGATTGACCTCTCCAGTCCCTCCCTCTGTGATGTAGAGCTCTGTGTAGATTTCATTTAGAAAAGCTGAGTTTCCATGGTCTGAGATTCCTTCATTAATTCTCTGACATTTATCTCTCAGGTTGGATTTGAGCTTTCGATGACTAGCTGGGGCCAATTCTGGAAAGACAGCAAGATAATAGGATACATGTTATCAGTTGTGCTTATGCAGTAAATGTCTCTGCATAGACCAACACTTTAATACAGTAAACAAATGAAAAACAAAGATTGTGGTGTGGTGTTTCTGTAGCAGCTTTAGTGTTTTAGAGCTAATAATATATATCTAACAATTACAGAATCCAGAGAACTTTATTTTTCTATTATCTTTGAAAAGCAGGACTTGTGTTCGTAACAATGATCATGACCCAGAACTCTTACTGCTCTGTAGAGTGTTAGCGAGGTCTGTCTCCTTCATGTTCCTCAAGATGTGTAATGTGATCTCCAGCAGTCCCTCTCTCTGATCATCATCCACCTCTTTCTCAGGGCATGCTGGGTAATCTGGACTCAGGAGCTTCTTAAATGTGTTCAGTTCATTCTCCACCAGTGAAATAAATTTCTGCCGCAGCTTCTGATTACGAACAAACATCAGAGAATCACTAAAACTGTAACATTACAAAAAGAGATGGCTGAATGTGTAAAGGGTTTAAATATCATGTTACTGAACAGCATATTAAAATATTAATATTAACACTGTTACAGTTATAAAACATCATCAACTGAAGGGGACTAAATTATGATTAGAACAGTTTTCAATCTTTAAGGCAGTATTAAACTGAACATTAAAATAAATAAAAAAACAGAGACCCTCGTCATGAACATGGTCTAAGACTAACCTTGAATATGTGATCCAGTTTAGCCATTGGAATACTATAACTTTTCTTCTTTTTGATGCTGTGGATATATC
Source organism: Astyanax mexicanus (assembly GCF_023375975.1). NCBI lineage: Eukaryota > Metazoa > Chordata > Actinopteri > Characiformes > Acestrorhamphidae > Astyanax > Astyanax mexicanus. The sequence goes on along the minus strand of NC_064424.1, from coordinate 26,189,121 downwards.
AAAACCACACTGTCATCAAAGTAAATAAATCATCCGATACAGCAACTCACATTTGTAGACAACATCAACAAACACAAGCAATATTTCCAATAATAATAATTATTATTATTATTATCATTAATATTATTATTATTAATATTGCAAATATTATGTAGTAAAACATAAATTAGTCTTTAAAGAGTGAGCATTCTTATTCTTTTAAATCTGTACATTTTAATTATTTAGTATTTACTAACAGTTTGTTACAATTGTTACCAACAGGCTATCTTTGTACCCAAGCATTCAATAATCACTCCATCAACACTAAAATAATTCAAACTTTATCATGAATTTTATTTAAATATATCAATCTACTGCCTTTATGGACAGAAATGTGTATAGTATTTTAGCTTAGCTGGTTTTATAATTTACTGTGACATTTAACGTTTAGTGTTTTAGAATATTGTTTAGGTCAGTTAGTTAAAAACCATCTTACCATCACATCAAGCTGGGTTCAGAGGAACAGCATGATGAAAAACAGCTTGTGTGGGTGTGTGTGAAATACCTATTTTACAGAGAATTAGAGCACCGTATTATAAGGTTAACTATCAATGAATGTCTATTTATTTTTTACAGTCAAATGAGCGCTGGATGTTAATCTACACAGATTTCTCTCCTGAAAAGTTTATTTGGTTAAGTAAATCGCTTCCGTTTACTTACAGTAAGCTTAGATTTCCAATATTTTAGCGCAGTTAGCACTTAGTATTAAATAATGCTGGCTGACAGCACTGCACTGAAGAACCCTGAGTATTCCAGTAAGCCAGGGCGCTATCAGCTAGCAGTTTGTCCCACGTACCTTGTTTTAACACAGTAAACACACGGTCTACAGTCCGCTATGCTCACCTCTAAACAGCGAATAACTAGCACTGCAGTCAGCAGCTAATGCTAATACTACTCCAGTCTCAGTGCTGGAGAAACCTCCCTGGAACTCCTGCATAATGTGGTACCTTAGTGGTACTTAGTGCACCTTACAACCTGACTAGTAAAATTCATACATAAAATGCACCGGATTATAAGGCGCACTGACGATCTTGGGGAAAATGAAAGGATTTTAAGTTCACCCTATAATGCAAAGAAATATGGTAGCAAGACTGCCAAAAATAATCAAAAGAAAAAGCTGTTGAGCCAATTTTAAAGCCTTTACTCACTTTGGGTCAGAGGTCACAGCTTCATTGCAGAAGTCTGTAGGATTATCCATGGACCAGTCACTTTTCATAGACACACAGCTGGGCTCTGGAGAAACTGTCCTCTGTGTTTCACTTCTGTTCATTTTAAACAGTAAAAAATTCAGCATTTTACACAGTGAAGCTCAACACACTGCACATCTACAGGAAATCTCAGAAACACACAGTGTGTTGTTTACTGCATGCAGTGCTGTACCGAGGCTCAGAGCTTCCTTCTCCACTGATGAAGTTTCCAGGCTGCTCCATGGACCAGTCACTCTCCATAGACACACTGCTGTGAGCTGGAGAAACTGCCCTCTGTGTTTCAGTTCTGTAAACATTAAACACAGTGAAAACTCCAGCATTTACACACAGGGTGCTTTCAAGGCATTTAGGGGCCCCAAGCAAAATGGACCCGA